>NW_026897332.1:0-115000 GCF_033153095.1 Gastrolobium bilobum
TTACTTCCAAGGGCACCGAGTAGTCGTGAGAACCAACTAGCCCATCAGGCAAGTGTTACACAAGCCGGATCTAGCTGGGAGGATGATTAACTGGGCTGTCGAGCTCTCCGAGTTCGACATTTCATACGAACCTCGGTAGGCAATCAAGTCTCAGGCGCTGGCCGATTTTATCTTGGAGTTAACCCCGTCCAAAGAAAAGAGAGAAGGGAATGAAGATCTCTGGACGATATACGTCGATGGATCCTCAAACTCTAAAGGGAGCGGAGCTGGGGTAATAATTGAAAGCCCGGAGGGAGTGTCCATTGAATATTCACTTCACCTAGCATTCCCAACCTCGAATAACCAAGATGAATATGAGGCTTTCATATCAGGGATTGTGCAAGCAAAGGAGCACGGAGCAAGAAGGATAAAAATCCTCAGCGATTCGCAACTGGTAACCTCACAAGTTGAAGGAAAATATCAAGCTATGGGACCACTCATGATGAAATATCTCCAACAAGTCTAGGAGTTGTTGGCCAAATTTGACGAGGTAATAATCCAGTATATACCCCGAAATGAAAACAGCAGGGCAGACATCCTGTCAAAGCTCGCCAGCTCGAATGGATCGGGAAATCACCGAACCGTGATACAGCAAAGCATCTTAGAGCCGACCTGCGTCATGGTCATAACCGCGACTGAGGATTAGAGAAGGCTAATAGAGGCCTACTTGGAAAAAGGGGACCTGCCAGACGAGACACATGAGGCGAGAAAACTTGTTAAGAACTCGGCCTGCTTCACCATAGTAGAAGGGCAACTATGCAAAAAGGGCTTCTACACACCCATGCTGAAATGCCTAAATAAAAATGAAGATGAATATGCGTTGGTCGAGATCCATGAAGGCATAAATGGACATCACATGGGAGGAAAAGCCCTAGCCAGGAAGGCACTGAGGGCAGGATATTACTGGCCTACTATGAAGGCAGACGCGAAGGAGCACGTCAAAAGGTGCGAACAGTGTCAGAAGCACGCGTTCATCCTTCGTGCACCCCCTGAAGAGCTGCAAACTATCACGGCACCATGGCCATTCTTCAAATGGGGGATAAACCTGTTGGGACCCTTCACCGCGGCTGAAGGATAACTCAAGTGGTTGATAGTGGCAGTCGACTACTTAACCAAATGGATCGAGGCCGAACCCCTCACCACCATTACCTCGACTAGGATTCAAAGATTCTTTGAAAGAAACTTGATTAGCCGATTCGGAATTCCTGCCGAGATCATCACAGACAATGGAACACAGTTCGCTGATAAAAGTTCTAGGAGTTAATGACCGACTTCAAGATCACACATCGGTTTGCATCAGTGGAACATCCTCAGACCAACGGACAACCCGAGTCTGCTAACAAGGTGATTATCAATGGGCTCAAGAAAAGGTTGTTCGATGCCAAAGGAAATTTGGTGCAACAACTACTCCTCGTCTTGTGGGGTTACAGGACAAGCACCCAATCTGCCACTGAAGAAACCTAGAAACTGCTAGATTCAATAAGAAGGTCAGACCTCGGTCATTTCAGAGCGGCGACTTAGTGCTAAGAAGAGTCAACATCGGCAACAAGAACGCCAGAGATGGAAAGCTTGCCGCGAACTGGGAAGGCCCCTGCAAAATCAAGGAAAATTTGGGAAGGGAGCCTACACCTTGGAAACTATCTCCAACAAACCAGTAAAGAGAACTTGGAACGCGGACAAGCTAAAGGTCAACTATAGTTAGACTTGAAGTCTATGAGGTCGCAGCCGAAAGTCGTAACATGACCAAGAACTTCAACTCGGCCTGATACATCGAAGTCGAAACTCGGAACAAACAATGCCTGAAGGCATAGGTCGGACTCGTGGCAAATCTGACATATTAAAAACCGATTTCAACATACAATACCAAGGAAGGTCAAAAAGCATCACGCGAACGATCCATTACTCGAAGGCATCACGCGATCGATCCATTATAGGTCTTATGTTTTGTTTTCCTTAGTTACTACATTGTTTGTTTTGTGGTAGATTCATTACTTGAAGCTTTATATATATATATAGATATATATATATATATATATATATATATATATATATATGTTATGGACCAGGGAAAGGCCCATGACAGCAAGATGCCCAACCTACACAAGCCCAAAGGTAAGCTCTATAAATAAGAGCTAAAGACCACAGGTATGGCTGATCTCTCTCTAACCCTATTTTCTTTCAAGCACGACATCACACACACACACCCCTTCAGGCTAAGGCCATCGTACTGTGTGTAGTGATTCGCTGTCCCCAAGATACCTACTCCATAGGTATCTAGAGAGAAAGCTATAGATCCAACATCAAACAACCGACTTACAGTCGGACACCTCTGCCCACGGCAAAACAGTGCCGCTGTCTGAGGGAAAACTTTTCCGCTACTACGTGATCGAAATCCACGATGGTGAGAACGACAAGAAGTGGATTTCGACAACCATCAAGATCGAATTCCAGGATCCAACCTATTTCTCCAATCGGGGAGAATCCATCGGATCATCGGCAGATTGATACCGATGCAGTGCACGTGAGTGATGTGCACTCTGATTCAGCATCAACTCCAGCCGTCAATCCAGACGCCCCATACGTGCAAGGGTTACAACCGATGGAGGAACAAACGGCGGATGCTGGGCAGGCACCAAACGATGCAGTTGGTGATTCTCGGGTAACAGATCTGGTTGTTGCCGCAGTACTTCGGAGAATGGAGGAGATGGAGAGAAGACATGGGCTTGAAAAGGAGGCAGATGCCAGACAGATGAGAGAGCTGGAGGCTCAAGTAGGTCAAACCGCCAACCCGAACCCGGAACGAGCCATAACACGGGTCATTAATGATCTGCGGATCACTAGCACCCAGGCGAACCCTGATGGGACACGGGGTCGGGGGAGAGGAATTGGAAATATCAAAAGCCGGCCTCAGAGAAGCACACCTCATGTGGTTCATAATCAAGGACCTGAAGTTTATAACGGCGACATAGGACAACCTGGAAGGCTGGAAGAGAACCCCCGGTCTTCAGAATGGAGACGCCCATCTCGGAACCCAAACCCGAACGACGTATCCAGGGTCTACAAGAGGAAGTATCACAGGGGGCAGTACAATGACAGCCCCTTCGTTGACGAGATCGTGGATGCACCATTTCCAGAGAACCTCAACTTGTCTGAAATCCCAAAATACGATGGAGCGCAAGACCCCCAAGTGCATTTGGATGCCTTTGATACGGTGATGTACATTAAGGGAATTGAAGAGCCGTTGATAACCCGTTGTTTTGCGACCACGTTGATGGGAGCCGCTGAATCATGGTTCTCATCTCTACCAGCGGGATCCATCAAATCGTTTGAAGAGTTCGGAGGTAGATTCTTGCTGAATTTTTCTACAAGTAAAAAACAGCCCAAGTTTGAATTCACGCTGGGAAAAATAAAACAGCAACCTGGTGAAACGCTGCTGAAGTATTTTGACCGTTTCAAAATGGCCGCCTTACAAGTTCTCGGGTTGTCTGAGAATGTTCATTTACATTTGGTGATTGCCGGCCTCCACGGATCATCCAGGTTAGCTAGATCCGTATACAAAAACCCAGTCCGAACTCTAGTTGAGTTCACTGCACGGTCCAAAAAATATTTGGAGCTCGAGCAGATGGAGATTGAAAATGCATACCCAAGGCAACACCACGGCCAGATGGAGAAACACGGAAATCGAAGGCAAAGTGCTTTCCGGGGTAAAAGGCCAGAAGAGAAAGTTTCAACTAAAGTTAAATTTGATAGATATACACCTCTGAATTCGTCCAGATCCCAAATCTGGAGAGGTAGCATCCACCGAAATGAAGAGGGTGGATAGGCCACGACCATTACAAAATCCAGCTAGCCTGGACCAATCTCGATATTGCGCGTTCTATGATGGCCCGGGCCATACAACCGATGAATGCTGGGATCTAAGGGACGCAATTGAAAGATATATCAGGGAAGGAAAGTTGCGTAAATACTTGATAAGAACTCAAGGGTGGAAGAATAATAAGAAGAGGAGAGGAGGACAACTTATAAGCACTCCTCGAGAAAAGAAGTTCAGGGATAAAGGCTGAGGTAAGAAGTCGGCCAAAGAAGAGGATGATGAATTCATAGAACCTTAGTTTGAGTACAATGTTATTAGCGGGGGTTTTGGTGGAGGAGGTGATACAATGAATGCCAGGAGAAAGTATTTAAGAGAGGTGCTTTCCATTCGAGAACAACCCAAGTTTAAAGGAGCCGAACCAGAAGCACCACTGCTATTTTTTACAAAGAAAGAATTGGAAGATGTCATGCCGGGACACGTTTACGGGTTAGTTATCACCGGCACAATAGTCAAGAGTAAAGGCAAGAAGATGTTCGTAGATAACGGCAGCTGTACCGATATAATTCTGTGGCAGGCATTCCAGAATATGAACCTGGATGTGGAAGATTTGAAACCCTGCAACACGGCTTTGATTGCGTTCAATGGCCGCGATAATATTCCTAAGGGATACATTGACCTGAGGCTTACCTTGGGAACAAAGGAGGCTTACAAGTCGGAAAGGATAAGATTCATAGTGGCTGACTTCCCGTCGGAGTATAGCGTAATTCTGGGAAGGCCAACTATCCACGATTGGGATATGCTGGTCTCCACCAAGCATCAGAAGCTCAAGATGATTGGTAAGCAGAACACAGTAATCACCATTCTTGGGGATCAAAAAGAATCTCGGGATTGCTATTTTAAGTCGGTCAGAGCAATAGGCAGTAACCTAAAGACACCAGCCGGGGTGAACCCCAATAATAAGCAGGATAACTCAAAGAAGAAGGGAACAACATCGGTAAACATGGTGGAGTTGGACATGAGGGATGAAACTCAGATCCCAAGGCCAGAACCTGATGGAAAGATGGAGGAAGTAGTCATTGGAGAAAAAACTCAAACAGCCAAAATCGGATAGAGGTTGGCAGAAGAGAACAAAGTTTGACTTACTGACTGCTTAAGGAGGAACACAGACGTCTTTGCTTGGAAATCCTCAGAGATCCTTGGCGTGGATCCTGACTTTTGTTGTCATAAGCTCGCGGTGTACCCAGGATCAAAATCGATAGCTCAAAAGAAAAGGAAGCTCAGTGCAGAACGTCGGTAGGTGTTAGAAGATCATGTAAAGGAGTTGCTGGAAACGGGGTTTATCAGAGAAATACAATACACAACCTGGCTGTCCAATGTGGTGATGGTAAAAAAGCCAAATGGGAAATGGAGGGTGTGCACGGACTATACAGATCTGAACAAAGTATGTCCCAAGGATGCGTACCTCATGCCTAATATAGATCAGCTCGTTGACAACTCATCCGGGTTCCAGATGTTGTCCTTCATGGATGCGTATTCAGGATATAATCGAATCCCACTACACCCTGAAGACCAAGAAAAAACCGTTTTCATCGCAGAGAAGGCAAATTATTGTTATAATGTGATGCCTTTTGGACTAAAAAACTCAGGTTCCACCTACCAAAGAATGATGAATCAGGTATTCGCAGATCAGCTTGGTAAAAATGTGGAGGTATACATAGATGACATGATTGTCAAATCAATTAACTCAGCAGTTCATATTGAGGATATCGAGCAAACCTTCCAAAAACTAAGGCAACACAATATTCGTTTAAACCCGGCTAAATGTGCTTTTGGAGTCCTGGCAGGAAAGTTTCTAGGGTTTATGTTAACTCATAGGGGTATAGAAGCTAACCCGAACAAATGCAGAGCCGTACTGGAGATGAAGCCACCAGCGAGCAAAAAGGAGATCCAACAGTTGACAGGAAGACTAGCTTCGCTCACCAAATTTTTACCTCGATTTGCGGAAACAGCTTTACCCTTTTTCAAGCTTCTGCGAAAAGAGGTGTAATATGGGTGGACCTCGAAGTGTGAGGTCACTTTCCAAGAAATAAAAAACAGCTAGCATCACCGTCGGTCCTGTCTAGTCCAAGGAATGGGGAACCGCTGATAATTTACCTTCCCGTAGGAGATGTTGCTGTCAGCTCGGTCCTAGTTCAAGAAAGTGAGGAAGGATGATGGTCAGATCAGACTTACCAATCCGGCAAATCCTACACAAGCCCGACTTAGCAGGAAGGATGATGGCCTGGGCTGTGGAATTGTCTGAGTTCGACATAGTTTTCGAAAGCCGAAAAGCAATCAAATATCAAGCACTGGCAGATTTTGTTAGAGAACTAACTTCAATCCAAAAGGAGAGCTCACCAAACCCAGACACCTGGAAGATCTACGTCGATGGATCATCAAATTCCAAAGGTAGTGGGGCCGGGGTAATCATTGAAAACCCGGAAGGAGTGGCGGTAGAATATTCCCTACAAAAGAAATTTGAAACGTCAAACAACCAGGCGAAGTATGAAGCATTCATAGCCGGGCTTCAGCAAGCAAAGGAGCTCGGGGCAAGGAAACTGCAAATCTTTAGTGATTCGCAACTGGTCACATCGCAAATCGGAGGAAGCTACCAAGTGTAATAACCCAAAAATCATGTAATCAAAATTAGTTTAATGAAATGGAATCAAAGAGGGTCAAGCCCATATTCAGTGAACGATTAGCTTTGAAAAGCAAAAATTAGTTCTAAGTTAGAACCCACTCTAATTAAGATAAGTAGTAACTTAACCGAATGTGGTTTAAAGCCCAAACAATGTCATAGCCCAACCCACTTAAGAATATAAATAAGTTAAGATCAAGTGAGAAAGGGTATAAGCCCAAAGCAATGCAAGCCCATTTTATGAATTGAATAAGGAATGGCCCAATTAGTAAGTACATAAAGACGCACACATGACAAGAAAAGGAAGCTTTCTTCTTACACACTCAAGTCATGCATGACACCTTACAAGATCAAGTCTCCCTTCTCCCTAGGCACACACAGTCACCAAGGAGTCACATGACCAAACTCTTCTCTTCCTCTCAACCTCGGCCAAACAACAAAGGAAGCAAGGAAACCCTAGTTCAAATTCACACTCAACCCTCCTTGAATTATGAGATTTCATCATGAATAGACTTGAATAAAAAATTAGGAAAATATCTTCCCTCTTTCCCCCTATGTCACGACCATCAACTAAGGCAAGCAAGGATTGCTTTTCTCCCACTCAAAACCTCTCACCAAGACCAAACCAATGCCAAGTGTAATACATGCAAAGGTCACAAAGAACAACCATCTCTTCTCCCTTTACATGTTCGGCCATTCCATCAACAAAGACAAGGAAAGATTTCTCACACTCAAGCATCACTCACTCACCACCAATGCATGTGAATAACTTCCTCCACACTCTCAAGTAACACTCAAGCACCTATAACCTAATACCCCAAGGAAATGATGACTAGGCTTGAATAAAAGAACAAGCAAAGAGCTTCCTCCTCCCCCTAAGGCCATGAAGCACTAAGCATCAAGACAAAGAATCCTTCTCCCTCACACCTTGGCTTCGGCCATCCCTTTCCCAAACAAACCAAGGAAGTAAAATACTCAAACACTTCATCCTTCTCTACTCCTAAGCCTCGGCCATAGCAAGTTCAAGGACCTACGATCATCTCAAAATTATTCTAAGCTCTCCAAACCCTCTTGTCTTCACCCACATAGGTAAGGTAAAGGCTTCACCTCATTTCGTTTGGTGTAGACTAAGGATCCCTAAGTTTCCACTCTCTTTGTGTAGCAAGAGACCAAGAGGTTGTTGGAAGCAACTCTCAACTCAAGGCTCCTTGAAGATCAAGTGTGAAGCATTAGATAAAGTTGTATTATCATCACTAAGGTAAGACCTCATCTCTTCAAGCTAGTAGAATGAACCCTAACCACTCTACATGACTAGATCTTGGACTAATAAAGCCATGCATGCATCTATCATCCTAGAAATCATCTCCTATGTATACCATCTCTACATGGCCGAACTTAAATGATATGCATGCACTCTCCAAATCTTCAAAACATTGGCTAAACAACCTAAACCTAAAATGGCCGAATGTGATGTATAGGGAAGTATAGGCTAAAGTTTGATTTAAGGATCAACCATTTTATATGAGCATTTAAGCCATGAACATGTTATCAAAAATGTCCTCTAGGGTTACACCCCTAAATGGCCGAACCCTAACAAGCTTAGAAAAGAAATTTGTGAATGTTTTCTTAAGTATCATGATGTATGGCCGAAATGTATAGGGCCTATGCATGAGAACAACTAGTGAAAATCATCTCCTAAGGCATTTCATCTAAAAGGGCCGAACCTATGTCAAGAGGAATATTAAGTTTAGATCTTTAATTTTAGAACTATGTTATTAGGATGGTTATGTTATTAGGTCGAACCAAAGGAACAAGAAAGGACCAGAACCACCTTGAACTCTTGGGAAGTGATAAGACAAGACTATTGAGTAAGTGATTTACGGTTGTTGTAGTGGTTTCCCTATGGTTGCCACCCCTTTATGTTAAAGTGTGGTCTGACTGTAATTTGTTGTATGATGTTGTACATGATATGTTTGGCTGTCTGGAACTAATCTTTTGTTCATGCAAGTTGTATTATGATGGCCTGTGCACTAATACCACAGAGGCAACCTGACAAGGACCCTGGGTATTCGTCCGTAAGACCATGGAGAGTAATTGGCATGGCAGGATTGGTATGATGAAATGAAAGCATGATTATTTTCCAAACTATGTTTCAAATGTTTTCCATTCTATTATTGTATATGTTATTATATGACAGTTGCAGGAGTAAGCATCATGGTTTGGAGGTTGCTCCAACTGTGAGTCCTTACTGAGACCCCCAATCTCATCCCTCTTTGGGGAATCCCTTTCAGGTACAAGCCAAGAATGAAGATGTGGGTAAAGGATGGCAGCGACTAGTACGCCTGGAAGTAAAGAAAGATGCATTACGTTTATTGTCAGATGACTGTATTAAATTAGTTCGTAATAAGTTATATGTGAACGCTATGTATTTCGTTTTGGATGAGATGTTAGGATATTATGAGCTTTTGGATGGATCTCTAGACATTGAGTAGTAGTACTTACTTTTGGATGACTGTACCTAACTATCATACTTTGAGGTTATCATGATTAAGCTTTAGACGTCTTATAATTTTAGCTAATATGATTGGAATTAATGTGAGAAACCTTACCCTTATACGGACGTAACAATAAGTGAAAGAGAAACCTATGCAAGGAACGTTTTTATAAGAAATCTTAAAGGTTTCAAATTATATGACTTAGATTAAGACCAAGCCTTTATGGTAGGATAAGTCACCATCCGCATAAGACACTTAAGCAGCCATCTAATTAGTAGTAGTCGAAGACGAAATTTATTCCGCTGTGATTAAGCTCCCGAAGTAACATATAAGTACAAGCAATGTTAACACAACAACTAGTAAAAATAGGGTGTTACATCAAGCTAAAGGACCGTTGTTAGCAAAATACTTGGATTCCACAAGACAGTTAATAACGGAGTTTGAAAAGGTAGAAGTTCACCACATTCCGCGAAATGAAAATAGCAGGGCAAATATACTGTCAAAACTGGCAAGCACTAAAGGATGAGGAAACCACAGGACGGTGGTTGAGCAGGACATCCCAGAACCCGCATGTGTCATGCAGATAGTCGAGGGCAAGGATTGGCGTAGTGTCATCATCGACTACGTAGAAAACGGAACCCTACCCCCCAGAAGGAAGAAGCTCGGAAGCTGGTCAAGGACGCAGCGTTATACACAATGATGGAAGGGCAGCTTTACAGGAAATGAGCCTATTCCCCCTTGCTAAAGTGTCTAAACTCGGAAAGGGCGAGATATGTGCTGTCTGAAATCCATGAGGGGATCAATGGTCAGCACATTGGAGGTAAGGCACTAGCCCGGAGAGCTCTCAGCAGGATATTTCTGGCCCTCTATGGTTTGTGACGCGAAGGAGCACGTGCAAAAATGTGATCAATGCCAGAAGCACGGCAAAAACCTGTTGGCACCACCAGAAGAGTTAAGTATGATCACGGCTCCATGGCCGTTCTTTAAATGGGGATGGACCTTTTGGGTCCGTTTGCTGTGGCTGAAGGACAGTTAAAATGGTTAATAGTGGCTGTCGATTACTTTACTAAATGGATAGAAGTGGAGCCGGTGGCAACAATCACCACGGCACTACCTTCGAAAGGAACTTGATCTACAGATTTGGGATTCCAGCTGAGATAGTTACCGACAACGGAACCCAATTCACAAGTAAAAATTTCCAAGAGTTAATGGCAAATCTGCACATCCGGCATCGTTTTGCGTCTGTGGAACACCCTCATTCCAATGGTCAAGCCGAGGCGGCAAATCAAGTTATCATAGCTGAGCTGCGCAAAAGAATGGAGCAATGTGCCAAGGGAAAGTGGGTAGAAGAACTATGGTATGTACTATGGGGGTACAGAACAACGATGCAAACTTCTACTGGAGAAAGCCCGTTCAGATTGGCCTACGGTACCGATGCCATGATCCTGGTGGAACTTGGAGAACCATCGTGGCGAAGGGTCCAAGCTCTATCACAAACTGAAAAAGAGAATAGTAACAAAATAGCTGTGGAGCTGGATTTGATTGAAGAAGCTCGAGTCACTGCTCATTGTAAGAATGTTGCGGCAAAGAAACTTGCGGCGAACCGATTCAATAGAAAGGTAAAGTCGCGGTCATTTGTCGTGGGAGACCTTGTTCTTCGAAGGGCGGATATCTGAGGGCGGAACGCGGCTGAAGGAAAATTGGCTCCAAGATGGGAAGGACCATACAAAATTAAAGCCAAACTATCAAAAGTAGCCTATGTGTTGGAAACCTCACAGGGGAAGTAGGTTAAAAAGACTTGGAATGCGGACAAGTTGAAGAAATATTTTAGTTGAAAAGTTCATACTCATAAATTGTAGTTTAAAATTCAAAGTTCAATAAATGGAATAATCCGAGGTATTTGAAGAAATAAGAGTTTTCGAGTTCATTTCCGAGAAATAACGTCGAGGTATTTGAACCCTTTTGCCTACGGGAAAGGTTGGATTTTGACCAATGTTATACAGCCCGGCCAATAACGCAAGCCTACGGGAAAGGATTGTGTCTTGATTTTTAGCCCGGCCAATAACGTCGAGGTATTTGAACCTTCTTGCCTACGGGAAAGGATCCTTGTTGTGTTATACACTTTGATTTTTATAGAAGAAGAAAAAAAAAGGAGCTTTCATCCTTTACATGGTGGATAATAGGTAAAAATAAGTTCTTCAGCATATTGCAATGGTTCCACATTTAGACCACATGAACATCCTTTCAAACTTCCATTTTTGTTCTCTGTTTATCCACTCCCACACACATGATTCCTTGCAACAGTAGCCAACCTCCATTGTAGAAGCCTATGAAGCACCGATATCGGCACGGCATTTTCGATACGTTTCCGATACGCGATGTCGATAAGTTACTTCAAAAATACTATTATTTCGATACGTTCCAATACGTCTTAGTATAATATTTTTTTAAATATAAAGTGTATTTCACATTAACAAAATATTAGAAAAATGTAGCCCTTTCCTCCATATTAGAAAAATGTCTCCTGAAGAACTTTTTTACTTCTAAATTAATCTCCACATTAATAGCCTTTTCCTCGATTTAGATCTTTAGCAAGCCATTGATCACTGTAGTATCTACCAAAAAGAAAAAAAATTACAAGTGCTAAAATGGTTTCAATTAATAGAATTATTAAACTAAGTTACAATTATAAGAAACTTACTTGGGATTCAAAGCATGTGCCAAACAATGAAGAAGAGTTGAACTTTTGGTCCAACGATCCACAAGAACATTATACACCACATAATAAAACGTTGATGACTCACCATTCATCCTCCCTTCTTTCAAGTATATTACATTCTTTACCTTCTCAATCATTACATTCTTCACCATTCACGCTGAAGACAAGGTTTATCAGTGTCACAAAATCTGATCATATCGTAAATGGGAGAAGTGAAAGCAAGGATGTAATCAATATCTGCCCAGAACTTATCATCCAATATCTTCTCCTTCACTGGTCTTGCCCTTCCTTGATGATCATCTTTATAAATACTCCATTTTTTACAAATGACCATGTTTTGGAGGCCATCCTTTATCAACTTGAACCTCTTTAACATCAAAATCGTAGAAGCAAATCGGGTGTCAGCAATAGAAAGCAACTTCAATGGCACAAACTCATTAAACATGGACAATCTCATAGAATGACTCATGATGAAAGTCTTGATTGTTGAAACATGACCAATAATTTCATATATCCAAACATTCTCATAAGTAATCTCATTATTCTCTACATGCTGCACAAATGTTCTTCAAAGCCAAATTCAACTTATGAACAACACACGGTGTCCAACTGATGGTCGGATATTGTTGCTCAATAAGCTGCCCTGCACCCTTACAATTAGCAGCATTATCCGTTATTACCTGAACCACCTTCTCCACCCCAACCTCTTGAATTACATCCTTTAGCAAGTTGAAGATAAAATATTTATCCTTCGTATCACCAGAACAATCAACACTTTATAAAAACATGGCTGCACCATCACATACTGCCATGAAATTAATTATTGGCCTCCTTTGAGAATCACTCCATCCATCACTGACAATACTCACACAATTTGATCTCCAGAGAGATCTAGCAGGGATACATAACCTATCAATATTATCCTTCTCCTGAGTCAGAAGAGTAGTTCGCAATAAGTTATAGCCAGGGGGCCGATAACCTGAAATGTTATGACTTTCAGCATAAGTGAATGCTTGTTGAAAGTACGGGTTCCTTGCCAAAAGAAATGGCAATCCAGCAGAATAAAACATATGAGCAATAATATGATTCAATTCTTCCCACTCCCCCATATTGAAAGCCCTCTCAACAGGACCCATATTTGTTTTTCCTTCATCACTTATTTTTCTTTTAGCAGATGTACTAGCTGTAGTTGAAAAGGTACTGGGTGGTAAAGGAACATGTCTCAGTGCATTATTCCTCACCCTTTCAGAATATTCCTCTTCAAGTTTTCCCATTTCATTCAAAGATGCCCGCTTAACCTTCTTACACACTCCAATCCCTTTACATTTAATCTAAAACAAATGGGCATTTACTCTCGTGTATGAACTTCTGTATTCAAGTTGGCAAAACTTACACTTCCAACTCATATTCCCTCCTGCATTTGTTCCATCCTCAACTCTAGTAACATAACTCCACAATGGTCTGTTCAAGTTTTCAACTTCAGTGTTCACAACTTGTACATTGGATTGTATTGAACTATTGCTTTCATTTATGTTTGACTCCATTCTATTAAATTCAAAACAGAATTTACAAATAAATTAAAAAAACATAATTTACAAACAGATTAAAAACAACATAAACAACATAATATAATATATTAAATTAAAATCAAAAAATATAATTTACAAACATAATCATTTAAAAAAAACAGAATCATATTTAATAATAGAAAATATAAAATCATGTTAAAAAGAAAAATTAAAAGCAGCAACTATAAAAAATATATAAAGCAAAGGCACATAAATGGCAAATATAAAGAAATATAGAATCATGTTAAAAATAAAAATTAAAAAAAAATCATATAAAATAAAATAATGGCAGAATCATGATTCTTTTTAATTTATATAAAGTAAAAAATAAAAGCAAAAAATTAAACGGCAAAACAAAATGGCAGAAGCAACAAATTTATATAAAGCAAAAAATAAAAGAAGCAAATATAAAAAAAATGAAACGCACTTAAACGGCAAAATAAAACGTACATAGAAACGAAAGAGAGACGAGTGAGAGTCTGAGAGATTAGAAAAAATTTGATCGAAAGTCCAACAGAGATGAAAAAAGGAGTAGAGATGGCAGACGACGAGCAGAGACGAGAGGCGACGAGCAGAGGCAACTAGCAGAGACGACGAGAGGATGACTCGAGTCAGATTTCAGATGGCGTATTTGATTTCGATTTGGGAGAATGATTTTCAGACGACGATATTATGAGTTAAATCTAGTTTTAGGGCTTTTTTAAGCCAAAATCTTCGCCCTTTATTTTTTAAAATTTTACAAATTAGCCATTTGACCGAATTAAATTTCTTGACTTTTTTGATACGTAAAATAGCGTCTGGAACGCGTACCCTAATAAAACGCGTATCTGGTACGTAAATTTTTTTTTAGCCATATCTATGCTTCATAGGCAGAAGCTACATCAGTGGTTTTTTTCTTTTCTCTTTTTTTGTTTTGTTTTAAATTTAAATTTTTCTGGACAAAATTTGGTGACTACAGCTGCCCCTCTTTACTTGTTTCTTACTAGATAATATGAATAACTATAGTTTTTCGTATTATCGTTGTAAGGAAGAAGTAAAGATGTGAACTCCAATTTTGTCGAGGAGCATAGGGATGAAGGATCAAAAGTTAAAAATAAAGAAATATGAGTGTGGGGGTCAAAAGGTAATTGGTGATGACACGTGCTTTGAAAGGTAACATGTGTTGCGCTGACATTTTGGTTTGAATGAACTTGTGGCGGGGTTGTAATCCATGCTTAACAGAAATTTAAAGGTCCGGACTTGAACTCGACTTTTGGCTGAAAATTAAATGTGTGGGCTTGCACCCGAATTTAGCTGGAAAATAAAAGTGTGGGCTTGGGCCTGAATTTCTCTGGAATTTAAAAGATGCAGGAGAGTGGACCCGACATGAACTCGACTTGTAACACATGGCAATTTGCAAGAATCAACGACTGTCCCCACACACTAACACGAGACTTTTCAGCGTGTTTTGTCCTCACTCGCACACTTCCCGGGAAAACTTCCCAGGAGGTCACCCATCCCAGAATTAGCCCAAGTCAAGCACGCTTAACTACAGAGTTCTTCCGTTATGGGCTACCAAAAAGTAGATGCATCTTGTTAGTATAGGTAGTACCAATTAATTCTTATAAGTTATTCCAAACTGTTCAATCACAAACCTACACAGACTTTGGAATCCCTCTCTTTCGGGTGTCGATTCGATTCGATTCATTCATGCATGTAACCCCCCACTGGAAGCCTTCCAGGAGCCGCTCCTTGTCCATGCCCTTTCGCATCGACGATCACTCCTCGCCCTCATCAGCGCTCGAGATGTTACATGCCCACCAGCTTCCGCCTGGTTCGTCCTCGAACCACTCCGTACTGGAAGAGAGGCCCTGCTCTGATACCACTTGTAAGGCCTGGCAACTTGCAAGGATCAACGACAGTCCCCACACACTAACACGAGACTTTTCAGCGTGCTTTGTCCTCACTCGCACACTTCCCGGGAAAATTTCCCAGCAGGTCACACATCCCAGAATTACCCCAAGTCAAGCACGCTTAACTATGGAGTTCTTCCGTTCCGGGCTACGAAAAGTAGATGCATCTTATTAGTATAGGTAGTACCAATTAATTCTTATAAGATATCCCAAACTTCGCAGTCACACACCTGCACAGTCTTTGGAATCTCTCTCTTTTGGGTGTTGATTCGATTCATTCATGCATGTAACCCCCCGCTGGAAGCCTTCTAGGAGCCGCTCCTTGTCCATGCCCTTTCGCATCGGCGATCACTCATCGCCCTCGTCAGCGCTCGGGATGTTACAATGGACTCGTCTTAACAGAAATTTAAAGGTGCGGGGGAATGGACCTGTCTTGAGCAGAAACCTAAAGGTGTGGAAGAGTGGATCTGACTTGGCAGTAAATTAAAGGTGTGGGGGGATGGACCCAACTTGACAAAAATTTAAAAGTGCGGGGGAATGGACCCGTCTTGACAGAAATTTAAAGGTGCGGGGGAATGGACCCTTTTTGAGCAAAAATTTAAAGGTGTGGGAGAGTGGACCCGACTTGGCAGAAAATTAAAGGTGCGGGAGGATGGACCCGTCTAGAGCAGAAATTAGAAGATGCAGGGGAAAAGACCCGTCTTTGCAGAAATTTAAAGGTGCGGGAGAATGGACCCGTCTAGAGTTTGTTTGTCACTTATTTTATTTTATTTTTTGAAATGTGAAAATGATGCAAGATGCAATGCATGTTATCTAATGCAAAAACACTTAAAATTTTAAAATCTGGAATTTTCCTTGTATCATATGAATGTTAGCTTCCGCATTTATTTATTTAAACTTTTTGCGCTTAATATCTAGGGGTGTTCGCGGTCTGGATTGGATCAATTTTGGAAGCAAAATTCATCCAATCAAATACCTTCGGTTTGATCATATAATCATTGATTCGGTTTAGATTTTTTTTCAAATCCGATCCGATCCAATCGAATTTTTTTCGGTTTGGATTGGGTCGATTTTCGATTTTTTTAAACTCCTAAAATTTATTTTTTGATTATTGTACAACTAACATCTTTTGTATACATTGGCTTTGTAATTTTTTTTTGAGATACAAAAGCATTAGTAAACTATAATATAGTTTTTTTTTTGGGCAATGAGATATGAAGCTCTGCAAAGATAAAATTTTGTTGATGAAAAGTGACTAGATTTTTTTTGGGTTTAGTTGATGGGTTAATGGGTCTTGGGTTTAAAATTTTTTGGGCTATGATTGGGAAAAGACCCAAGTAGGTAGAGGGGAATTAATATATTGGATCGGTTTGGATTGGATCGATTTTCATCAACCCATCCAAAAATCGGTCCAATCCAATTAAAATTTGCGATTTTTTTACGATTTTCGGTTTATTTGGTTATCAATTTTTCGGTTCGGTCACTGCGGTTTGAATCGGTTTGGATCGGTTGATGAACACCCCTATTTATATCATATGAATGTTAATACATCGGATGCACACACAGTGTTACATTTTATGGTATCAGATCACTTTCTAGATAAAGACCTACTCTGACAATTTGATAGTGTTGTCGTGAAGCGATTCCTAGTGTTGATGTAAAGTGACATTCACAGATACTGAGTATGAATCTGATCAACTCATTCCTTCGTAGGATGATTGTAGAATCATGGTGAACACCAGGATAGACTCTGATTGTTGGGGAAATGAACCTTGTGATCCTTTTGTTGATCATGTTATATTTATATCACTTGTCATGACAGTAGTTACTTTTACTTGAACCGAATTGAATATATGCGTCCGAGGTAGCTGATTAGTATTAAGAAAATTATGGACCAGATATAGAACTCACCATGTTACGTTGGTTTTGACTAGATCTCAAAGGCAGTAAATGTTGGATGGTTAATTGAATTTACTATCTGAAAGTTGTTGTGCAAAAGTGCCTAGTAAACAGTGCAATGAACATAAACGTGAAATTTGAAATTTCCTGATGTATCCTTGCAAGCCAAATGCCTAGGTGATACTTCAATGAAGTGTTATATGTTGTGAGACTCCTGCATATGTTGGATGTACTTGTTAAAGATTATATGCTTAAAATTCTTATTTCATCTACAACTTTGATTACGTAAATAAGATGTTATATTTGAATCAGATTATGTTCTTTACGATGTACAAGTTTAAGGTTAACTATAATTATATGTGTTTCTTGAATCTATAAAGTTGATATTATTATACGTTCAGTCACCCTATCGTTTCATGAAATAGACAAATGCCTTTACGTTTATGGTTGCTAGTTTGTTGACTATGCCTATTAATTGCGTAAATTGTTATTTCAAGCAGCAAATAAATTGCTGGTGTTTTAATATGTCAGTCTCTTAAATTTTGGTTTTATAATGTTTATTTGATTCGTGTCAACGATACGTTAATATTAATGTAGCTTAAACGAGAGATGTCGTAATAAGTTAAGTGAGAATACATGTGGCTTGATGTTAAGATACCTTCAAACAAAACTATTGCTGATAGTGCTACCTATTATGTGATCAAACATGTTGCTTTGAATTCAATCAAATATTATCTCATCAGTAGCTTGTGCGAAACTGGAAAATATTTTGCCGCCCTCACCAGGGGATGGGGACGACAAAGTCATCTGGCATCTTTCGAAGGATCTTATGAGCACATCCTCCCTGAAAACGTTAATACGGGTGCGCAAGACTGGAGTGTGGGGTGGAATTGGTTGGGGCCTAATCGAATAAAATACTTTTTGTGGCAACTCAAGGCAGAGATTCTTCTTACCAATGCTAGGAGAATGGAACGAAACCTTTCAACGTCCAACACATGTCCCAGATGCCATACCAGCATGGAACACTGTCTGCATCTGCTCAGGCATTGCCCTGTAGTAGGAAAGTCTGGGAACACCTCCACCTCCGTATGTCTGAGGGCAATTTCTTTAACCAACCCCTGCATGAGTGGCTGAAGGACAACCTCTCTCAACGTCATTTACAGAACCTTGGAACCGACTGGTGTTTGACCTTTGGGGTGGCTTGCTGGCTATAATATCCCTCACCTAATTAAATAGTAAAGTACATGTAATTAAGTAAATTGGCATGTATTAGTGAGTAGAAATAAGTAAAAGGCCTAATTAAATTAATGGGGGTCACTTTTGAGGTAAAAAGTGTACTCAGTGAAAATTATGGGGTATAAATGGGTGTAGGCAAAAGTACCCAAAATATAAAAATGAAAGTGAAAATATTCCCATAAAATTATTCAAGACCTTTGGGTAAAGTTTGAAAGAGAACAGAGTTGAATAGATAGATGAACTCATACACGGTTAAAGTCACTTAACCTATGTTAAGTGACAAAAACACAAACCAATCTCATATTTCTTCTTCTCCTACCGACGCCAGAAACAGAGAGGGAGAGGGTGAGAGGCCAAAAATGGAACCCTAAGCCACCATTTCTCCTTTTCTTACTCAAATCCTTCCATTCCAAAGCCAATCTTGCTTCAAATCTTTCCCTCTTTGTGAATCCAAGCTTGGTTTTGAGTGGGAAGCATGGTGGATTGAGATTTCTCCTTCCCAAAATTCGACCATTTGGTGATTGGAGTAGTTTGAGGGCATTTCATTTCAAGGGAGCTTAAGAGACTTTCATTCCCTTGTAGTGAGACCTTTTGTGGTAATTTTTTCATTCCTTAAAACTAGCTTTCATGGAGATTTCAAAAAGGTTGAAGATGATGAATAGTGTTTGTAGGTTATATGTGTTTGAGTTTGATTTAGGCTTAACTCCTTTGTGAAAGTTGTTAAGGATGATAAATAATTGATAGAAATGAGTTGAGATAGTAATTTAAGTTATGCTCAATATTTTGGAAAAATTCATGCTTGAAATGTGGAGTTTCTTGCATTGTTGAGTCATGGCTTGGATTGGTTGTGTTGATGGTGTCCATTGTGTTGATAGGATTGAAGCAAGTGGACCCACATTGAGTGATCAACCATTGGTGGAAGCCATGGAGCTTGAGTAGCTCATTTGGATTGGTGTATTGGTAATTAGACAGAATTGCCAAGTGGACATATCAAGAAAGGTTGGTGTGGATAAGTGAGCTTGAGGAAAGCATGCAAAAGGAAGGGAAGCATCAAGAGGTAAATCTTTGGATCTTGGAGGTTAATCCCTCTTGTTGTTCCACCATTGCTTTTATGGAAGGGATGGTTTATGAATGGATGATTGAGTGGTAATGTTAGTATTATGGTATGTTTGCATTCATATAGTATTGTTGTGTCATTGAAGGAAGGGCCAATGGACAAGCACTAGGGGCTAGGTTGTATGCTTAGTGGAAAGGACTAAGATGCAACCGAAGCGTGTGTGATGATTTGATTGTTTAATTCTCTGGCCATTGAAATGCATGAGTATGCTGTTGTTAAATCATTACTGTTATTGCCTCTGGATATATGATGTAGTTCATGCCATATGTATACTAACCCTTCATGCAGAAAGTGAACTCTGGGGTTGGAGCAATTCTCCAAGAACCCTGGGTTTATTGAGTTTAATCTCACCCCGTTTCGGGACTGCTATTTTAGGTGCTAGCAGAGATGATACTAGGCGAGGCAAAGGGCACGAGTAGCTTGCATATGATAGATGATATTTGAGATATTTTGATGCATTAATGATAGATGAATGCATGTAGGACTTAGAAGTTGATCATTGATGTTGTATTGCCCTTGTGGGACTTTGATCACTTATTATTTTTAAGTCTTTGGTATGTAATCATTTTGATGCACATTGATGTAATTTAGCCCCTCTTGATATCATGTGGGCCTTGAAATGGCAATAATTATGCATTGAAATTGTTATATAATGTCTATTAGGTGAAAGAAAACCTTTGGGATTGAGAATTAATGTAAACATAAGGATATTTTGGCTTGTTGTCCATTTTTAATATCCTATATGGTAGATTTGGATCCTTGTGTCTTAATGGAAGTTGTAGATCTCTTTCTTAGCTTTCCAACGAGACCAAGATTGCGTAAATAGCAGTAGTATAACTAAAGTTATGGATGAAATACAAAAGGAGATCAAATTGCCATGTTTTGGTGCTTGCTCCAGAACTGCGGCGCTCTTAGCCTCAAGTTCACGCTATGAGTGCCAACCATCAGTAGGTTTGACGCTATGAGTGTGAGACTCACGTTATGAGCGTCAACCTCTCTGACTTCTCACGCTATGAGCGTGAGACTCACGCTATGAGCGTGGGGGGTCTTGGGGATTTCTGAGCCTATTTTTTTAGAAAATGTGTAACTTGAGCTGCGGTGCTCGATTTGAGCGCGGTTTGAACCCACACGTAGCTAATAAAAAATCCTATAACATGTTGAAATATGGAGACCTTAAAAGTAGTATACGATTTTCTTAAATAAATAAAGAGTGGAGATGTTTGGTGTTTAATAACACTAAAAATGAGTTTATAAGCCTTGTTGGTCTTAGGGGACTACTTGGCACACTAGGGTAGCAATGTATGGTTTAAGTAAAATTACGTTAGGTGTTCACACATAGTTTAAGTTATGATTAAAACTATTGAAATTGTTTTAATTACGGATTCGATTTTAAATATAAACGTTCACTAATGCAAAAAGGAAAAGTTTATCCGTACTTTAATTCAATTGTTGTGATTGTAACTGCGCCTAATGCCATACGTGATGTTAACCAACCGGTTCTAGATCGAGGTGTTACACTGGCATATCTAGAAAGCCAAAAATGAGTTAGTGTTCCAAGGGAAAACCTTGCAGGAAAGGAGTACGTCTTTGGCCATTAAATCTTTCGTCCTTAATACCATCGAATCTCAGAGATTAATACATACCAGTGGCATTCAGAATACAAGAACGGTCCAGGAAATTGGTTGGCAGCTCCCTCATTCTAGATGGGTTAGAGTTAATGTTGATGGCTCAAGTAAAAATGGAGGAACAAGCTCTAGCTTTGGTGGGGTTATGAGGGACGATGAGGGAAGATGGCTTGGAGGTTTCTGCGGTAGACTTGGGTTTGGAAACTCCCTCGTTGCTGAGTTGCGTGGCTTCCTGGAGGGTGTGGAGCAAGCGAAGAAGGCTGGATTCAGAAATGTTTTCTTTGAAGGAGACTCGTTGGTGGCAGTTAATTTAATCAAAAATGGCTGTGAGGAGAACCATCCTCTAGCTCATTTGGTCAACAGAATTAAAATGACCATTGCTGATGATTGGAATACGGTTATAACACATACCCACAGAAAGGGGAACATGCTAGCAGACTGGCTAGCAGCTTACGCACACCAACTAGATAATTGAGAGGTTCATGTTTTTTCTGTTCCACTTCTTGGGAGTAGAATTTTTCTAGATAGAGATGCTTTGGGCATTACTCTGCCTATAAGCTGTATTATGTAATTGACTTTTCCCTTATTCCAAAAAAAAATATATATATATTTTTTATGAGTGACAAACTAGTTTATTTGCTTACACCAATATGATTACCATCCTTCCTAATCTTGGTAATTCATGATATAACAGTGAAAGACAATATTTGGTTGTTGTGGTACATGTAATAACAAGAGACAATTATAACATGGAAAAGTTAAGTGACAAGGCATCAATCTAATCCAAACCTTAAAGGGAAAGGATAGTTAAGCTGGACCCACATTGCTTGTCTAATGGATTGAACATAGTATAGGTAATAATATACTAAGGATTTCTTAAAATGTTGTGGTCATTGTGTGGTGACAGCTATTATATAATATGTATATAGTCATATCTCATATTGTAGGTTCTAGCAGAAAATTTCTACAACATTTTTTGTCTGAATACTTTCTGTAAATGATTGCATAACTAGACTTAGCAATATCAGAATTTGGTGAAACCGGTGCCATAAAAAAGCTGACTCATTAAGCTATAATTCTGCAAATTTATAGTCTGTTTGAGAATACATAGTGGCTTCAGTTCCGTTAGAAAGTTGACAGATTGTTTTGATTGCTGTCATAGATTACTGATTTGAACAGCCAACTTTCTGGATGGATATCTCGACCTAGAGACCTCAAAACAATGTGGTTCGAATTGCATATCAAATATAGATAAGTGTATTATATGCCTCTAAAATATCAGATCAATTGAGCAAAAAATCAAGAAGTTGTGCAAGATGTAATTTGACTGCCCTGTTTTGCACTTCTAGCTGAATAGCTAACTTGATAGCTGCACATCTCAGGCCTCAGGAATCCATTTCGTGTGATTCTTGAGGCCACAAATCAGGGAACTAAAGTGCTTTCAGACTGGAGAGTTTCGTATTCTTGAATCCATTTTTTTATTGCAACCCCGATTTCTGTGGGGCTTGAGTTTCTCATGTCTGTGCTTTCTCCACCGTTGCGGGTGACTACCGCCACTGGAGAAAAGTGTGATTCTACCACTGTTCATCGAGATGTCGTGTTTCAGTGGGATGGCCGTGACTTTTCGGTAGATCTGAAAGGATTGCCGATGGCTAACTTGGAGATTATTCTGGTCGTGGATTGGTTGTCCAGAAATTGTGTGATGATTGACTGTTGTGCCAAGCGTGTGGTGATGTCTCCGTGTGATTCCACAATCAGTTCCTCGCCTTATATTTCATTGCTGCAGGCTAAGAGAGCCTTGAGAGCAGGGGCATTCGGTTATGTCATGTTGGGGGGTTTGGTGAGTGGGATACAGGAGGATATCACTGGCATTCTTGAGGTGGGGGAATTCCTCGAGGTATTTCCCGAGGAGATTCCTGAGTTTCCGCCACAGCGGGAGATAGAGTTCTCCATAGACTTGTTGCCTAGTGTGGGGCCTATTTCATTAGCTCCATATTGGATGTCGCCACCGGAGTTGGTGGAGCTGAAGAAGCACATTGAGGATCTTTCAACGAAAGACTTCATTCGACCGAGTGTGTCTCCATGGGGAGCACCGGTCATCTTTGTGAAAAAGAAAGATAGGACAATGCGATTATGCACCGACTACAAGCAGCTGAACAAGGTGATGATCAAGAACAAGTATCCCCTTCCGCGTATTGATGATCTGTTGGATCAGCTCAGGGGTGCTTGGGTGTATTCGAAGATTGATCTCCAGTCCGGATACCATCAGATTCGAGTGAAGCCGGAAGATGTCCCTAAGACCGCGTTTCGTTCGAGATACGGTCACTTTGAGTATTTAGTGATTCCTTTTGGACTCACGAATGCACCCACAGTGTTCATGGATTACATGAACCGGATTTTCCAGCCGTACCTGGATAAGTTTGTGATCATCTTCATTGACGATATCTTGATTTACTCCAAGACTGAGGAGGAGCATACGGAGCATCTGGGGATTGTTTTGCAAGTGCTGAAGGAGAAAAATCTTTATGCTAAGCCTTCTAAGTGTGAGTTTTGGCTCAAGTCTGTGAAATTCCTTGGGCATGTGATTTCTGCTGAGGGAGTTGCAGTGGATCCCAACAAGATTGAAGCTGTGTTGGATTGGGAGAGGCCCACGACGGTTACTAAAGTTAGGAGTTTCTTGGGTTTGGAAGGTTACTACAGGAGATTCACCAAGGGATTCTCCACGATGGTTCTACCACTGACTCGCCTTACCCGGAAAAAGACTCTGTTTGTGTGGACTCACGAGTGTGAGGAATGCTTTCAGAAGTTGAAGGAGAGATTGACTACCTCACCTGTGTTGATCCTTCCTGATCCTGATGAGCAGTTTGAGCTTTACTGTGATGCTTCTGGTAAGGGACTATGCTGTGTTTTGATGCAGACCGGTAGAGTTGTCGCTTATGCTTCGAGGCAGATGAAGCCTCATGAGGAGAACTACCCGACTCATGATTTGGAGTTGGCTGTGATTGTTTTTGCTTTCAAGATTTGGAGGCATTATCTGTTTGGTATGCAGTTTGCTGTGTTCAGTGACCACAAGAGCTTGAAGTACTTGTTTTATCAGAAATAGCTGAACATGAGGCAAAGGAGATGGATGGAGTTTCTTAAGGACTACGACTTTGAGTTGAAGTATCATCCTGGCAAGGCCAATGTGGTAGTTGATGCTCTGAGTCGGATATCCGTGAGTCTATCCAGTTTGTCGATTGATGACTTTGATGTTATTGAGAAGTTCTGAGACCTGATGGTGACTTCCTTGTTTTGGGGTTCACTTCTCGAGATGAAGACTATGAGAGTCAAGAATAAGCTTATGCAGAAGATCCAAGAGGCGTAGGTGCAGAGAGAGTGCCTGGACTACGTGAAGAACCAAGACGGTGTGTCTTGGAATGAGGATGGACTTTTGTTGTTCCAGAAGAGGATTGTGGTTCCTCGAGGTCCTTTGACCGAAGAGGTTATGGCAGAGGCCCATAAGGGTCAGTTCACGGTTCACCCTGGTGCTACAAAGATGTATCAGTACTTGAAGAGAAATTTCTGGTGGCCGGGTATGAAGAAGGACATAGCTGTGTATGTGTCCAAGTGTTTGATTTGCCAGAAAGTGAAGATAGAACACCAAAAGCCGTCTGGTAAACTTCAACCTTTAGAGATTCCAGAATGGAAATGGGAGAGCATTTCCATGGACTTTGTGGTGGGTTTGCCGAAGACTTAGGGTGGTTGTGACTCTATCTGGGTCATTGTGGACAGACTGACGAAGTCTGCCCATTTTTTTCTAGTGAAGGTGAGCTTCACTACCGAGCAGTTGGCCAAACTGTATGTTTGCGAAATTGTGAGACTTCACGGGGTGCCTGAGAATATCATCAGTGATAGGGACCCGAAGTTCACATCTCGGTTCTGGGAGGCACTGCAGACAGCTTTCGGTACACAGTTGAGATTGAGTACTACCTATCACCCTCAGATTGACGGACAGACTGAGCGGACCATCCAGACCTTGGAGGACATGTTGAGGGCTTGCACTTTGGAGTAGGGTTCAACATGGGATAGATACCTGCCAGTGGTGGAGATTTCGTATAACAACAGTTTTCATGCTAGCCTGGGCATGAAACCCTACGAGGCGTTGTATGGTAGGAGGTGTCGGACTACTACCTGCTAGTCTGAGGTTGGAGATAAGGAGTTGTTTGGCTTGGGCCTTGTCCAAGATACTATCCAGCAGATCCAGATGATCCGAGAGAAACTGAAGCAGGCGCAGAATCGCCAGAAGAGCTATTACGATGTCAAGCATCGTCCACTGGAGTTCAGTGAGGGTGAGCACGTGTTTGTGAGACTTTCACCTGTCACCGGTGTTGGTCGGGCCCTCGGAGTGAGGAAGTTGAGCCCGCGATTCATTGGGTCATACCAGATCCTTGGTAGAGTAGGACCTGTTGCCTATCGGCTTGCCTTACCTCCGAACTTGGCCAACATCCACGACGTGTTTCACGTGTCTCAGCTTCGGAAGTACATAGCAGATCCTTCGCACGTGGTGCAACCGGATGATGTGGAAGTTCGGGAGAACTTGAAAACTCTCGTCGGACCACTCAAGATTCTCGATCGTGGCGAGATGAAGTTGAGGAGCAAGATCATTCTGATGGTCAAAGTGCAGTGGACAAGAAGAACTCCTGAGGAGTGTACTTGGGAGCGAGAGGACGAGCTTCTCCGGCAGTATCCCGATGTAACAGCCCCAAACCCTGTAGCAGGATATTGTCCTCTTTGCCCCGCGCACAAGCACCGTCGAGCTCACGGTTTTACGTTTCGGGTTACCCCCAAAAGGCCTCCTACAAGGAAAGGTATCCACACCCTTATTTAAGGCATGCTTTGTTCCCCTCTCCAACCGATGTGGGACATTACATCCTCCCTCACTGGGAATACAGTGTCCCCGCTGTACACACCGGTCCAGGGCCAGGCTCTGATACCAAATGTAACAGCCCCAAACCCTGTAGCAGGATATTGTCCGCTTTGCCCCGCGCACAAGCACCGTCGAGCTCACGGTTTTACGTTTCGGGTTACCCCCAAAAGGCCTCCTACAAGGAAAGGTATCCACACCCTTATTTAAGGCATGCTTCGTTCCCCTCTCCAACCGATGTGGGACATTACACCTGACTTCCGAGACAGCTATGTTTCTCATTTTGAGGACAAAATCCTAAAAAGGTGGGGTGAATGTAAGAACCTGCATCGTTAATTAAGGAAGTTAATTAATTAATTATGAGAAATTAGGAAATAATTTCATAATTGACCCTAATAATTATTATGAGGCTTAAATAATTATGTTAAGTGATTAATAATGCTGAAAGTCACTTTTCTGGCGAAAAGTGCAGATACCGATTCTGCTACTCGGTTTAAATGCGTACCAAAGAAGTATCCCAGAAAATTATAATACGTGCATGAATATTCCTAGAATATTATATAGGACTTGTAAAACGAGTTTCAAGTTAAAATAATGAGAACTGGTGCCAGAACTGATACTGGCTATGTAAAAGCGCGTACCGAAAAAGTGCTGCGAAAAATAAAATAAAAATACGATAAATCTTAGAAAAATGAAGAGGTTCAGATTTCAAATTTTGGGATTAAAATGCTAAGTGTAGCTATTAATGCTAATACTGTGTGTTTAAGACTTAAACCACTATAAATACTCATATTTGGCTCTAAACCCTAGGCCATATCAGTTTTCTACGTGACTCCTTGGGTGGCTGACCAGCTAAACACTGTTCCATTGCTTCCTCATCCATTTTGTGAGCATCGTGACCTCTTTTCTTCCATTTCTCTTCACTTATTACCTTGTGTGAGTGAGAGGGATCATTGTGAGTGTGAAAGGGGGCTCTTTTCTGGTTGCTCAACCACTGTTTTTGGTTGTTGTGGGGCTGAGTTTCTTTGATTGGGTGTTGGGGGGCTTTTTATTGGTTTTGGGAGCTCCAAGGAGTGATCTTTGGTACAAAGAACCAACTTTTGATCACCATTTTCGTACCTTGGAGAAGTCAGAGCTTGAGGAGCTGTTTGGTGAGCTCCAAGAGCCATTGTATCTTTGTTTTGACCTTGGATAAGTGTTACCAACCTTTGATCATGAGTTTCATTGGGTAAAAGTGGAGTCTTGCCATGTTTAATAACTTAAACAAGTAACCAACCAGTATATGAACCTAAAAGAGTGTAAAGATGTATGCTTTAACGTTTAAAAGTGTTAAAAATGGAACCTTGGGAGTGATATCTCGCGAAGTGCAGAAACTGCATTCTGCCGCGAATTATCCGGATATTGATATCCGGATATGGGCTCTGTGATATCCGGATACATATATTCGGATATTCTGGATTTTCGAAGAACAGTAGTTGTACTGTTCATACAGAAGGCTGTTTGGGGTTTGTGGATCCAAGATTGATGAAGTGAGACTTCTGTAATAATTGAACTAAGTCAGAATCAAGTGATTAAGGGTTTGTGGCTTTGTGAGAAGCCTTAAGACATGAAACGTAAAAGAGAAGCGTTGTCTTTATGTTTATGCTTTTGAGCTATGGTTGTTGATATGATTGCAGGTCCGAAACAGATTGTGATTCTACTGTGTTTGGCCTTTGAGCTTGTGTGGACTCTTGGCTTGGATTGTTAGCTTGCAAGGTAAGCTTTCGTGTCCTCGGTTTAGCCATTGTGTGGTTCCACCATACCCCATGGGGGAATGGTTTATATGCATGCTGTGTTTACATGCTTTGATAATTGAAAATGTTGTTGAGTTTTATGTGCAATTGCTTATAATATGTATGTGTTGTTCCACTTTGACGGTAAGCCTGAGTATGTGGCGTCATACAAGACGGTGACACTGTGGGTGGGTGCAAGTGGCGTCTTGCACTAGTGTGGGTAATAGACGTATTCCTGCATTTCTCTGACTAGTAGATTAGTATTGACACACATGACATCATTATCTGCTGCATTGCACTATTTTAGAACTTATAATGTATAACTGTTTTGGAACTTATATTGCACATGTAAGTGAGCTTAGGGTGGAAGATCCTTGAGGACCCCTTGTCTTACTGAGATTTCTGTTTAGATATCTCACCCCACGTTTGGGGCGCTTATTCAGGTTCAAGTAACCCAGGGGCTGAGACCTTTAGCGGCAAGAGGCCGGAGCTTAGCTGATATTGTTGTTTTTATGATGTTATGTCTGAATGCTGGATTATGCCTGCTGCTTTATGTTATTAGCTTGTTAGGATTATTGTTGCTGCTATTGAGACTATGTTGGGCTTTGTTGCCTTATTTGGTGAGCATGGAGATTGTCCATGCTACGTTGTTTGACTTTGTCTTAGTTGATTCGAGGGTATAATTGTATCAGGATTATGTCCGGACTGCGTGTTGTAGATCCGTGACTTAGTTACTCGCTTATTTATTGATGAGGTATTTCAGTTAGCTGTCTTTTGCAATTTACATACAGACGATGTTTTTATGAAAATGATTAAGTAATCAACTTGGTTAAGTATAATGACGTCATAATTGAAGAAAGAAAAAAGATATTCTGCACTTTTAATTAAGCATATCTTAATACGATGACATGTTAACAAACCGGGTATACACGGGGTGTTACAATCATATTGTGGTATGATCGTGTAGGTTGCCTCTCACGAATCCCATTATAGAGGATTGACGTTTGTGGGCTTTCTTGAGAAGCAAGGAAGCGAAACCTTGAGGAGCTTATACCAGGTAAACTTTCGTTGTCCTGGGGTTAATCCCCTTGTGTGTTTCTGTAACACCCCGTGTATACCCAGTTTGTTAACATATCATCGTATTAAGCTGCTCTTAATTAAAATTGCGGAATATCTTTTTCTTTTCAATTATGACGTCATTTTCAAAACAATGCCTGTATGTAAATTGCAAAGGACATCTAACTGAAATACCTCAATACATAAATAATTGTGAGTATCTATGTCACGGAACTACAACACGTAGCCCGGACAATATCCTGATACATTATTACAACTCGAATCTAAAAGCATAAAGTCAAGACAATGTGGCATGAACAATCCCCATGCTCACCAAATAAACAACCTAATCAACAAAGTCTCGACAAGGTAATCAATAACATAAAACTAAAGCATGAAGGAATAGACATGATCCAACATCCAAGCATAAACGGCATAATCAGCATAATCAGCAAATATCAACTATCAACTAAGCTCTGGTCTCCTACCACTAGAGGTCTCGACCCCAGCATTACCTGAACCTGAAATGGTGCCCCAAACGTGGGGTGAAATCTCTAAACAGAAATATCAATAAGACAAGGATTCCTCAAGGATCTTCCACCCTAAGCTCACTTACATGTGCAATATAAGTTCAAAAGCATTTAACAGTATAAGTTCCAAAACTATGCAGTGCAACAGATATTCATGCCATGTGTGTCGAAACTATTTTACTGGCCAGAGAAATGCAGGAATACGTCTATTACCTACAGTTAGTACAAGGAACACCGTTTGCACCTCACCCATAGCCTCACCCTATTGTATGTACCACATCCTCAGGCTTACCGTATAGGTAGAACACCACATGCATATCATAAAGACACTTACGTATAACAGCTCAACAGCATTTCACAAACCAATATATCATGAAAGCAACATCATGCATATAACCATACCCCCATGGGACATGGTGGAACCAACAATGGCTAAACCGAGGACACGAAAGCTTACCTTGCAAGCTAGCTATCCAAGCCAAGAGTCCACACAAGCTCAAAGACCAAACACAACAGTATCACAATCTGTTATGGACCAATAATATATCAACAAACATACTCTACAAGCATACAACATAAAGACAACGTCTTTCCTTTACGTTTTATGTCTTAAGGCTTCTAACAAAGCCACAAGCCCTTAATCACTTGATTCTGACTTAGTTTAATTATTACATAAGTTCAACTTCATCAATCTAGGGTCCACAAACCCCCATTAGCCTACTGCATGAACAGTGCAGCTACTGTTCTTCGAAAACCCAGAATATCCGGATATCTGTCGGGGGAATATCCGAATATCAATATCTGAATATCACTCTGTTAATATCTGGATATCAATATCCGGATATGCATATCCGGATATCAATATCCGGATATGCATATCCGGATATCAATATCCAGATATCCATATCCGGATATCAATATCCAGATATCCATATCCGGATATTTCGCGACAGAATGCAGTTTCTGCATTTCGCGAAGATATCCATCAAAGGTTCATTTTTTACCACTTCAAAACGTTCAAGACTCCATTTTTAGGCACATTAAGGTTCATACTCAAATTACATACTTGTTTAACTTATTAAACATGCCAAGACATCAACTTTAACCCATTAAACTCATGATCAAAGGTGGTAACACTTACCCAAGGTTCAGACAGCCAACCAAAGGTGCTCTTGGAGCTCACATGACAACTCCAAGGTACTGGCTTTGAAGGGAACGAAAATAAACCAACAAAATGAGTTCTTCCTTCACAAAAGAAGCTACTTGGAGCTTCTACAACTAAGAGCAAGGCTCCAACAACTCAAAACAAGGAAACTCAGTTTACTCCCCAACCAACAGTGGCTAGAAGTTCTGAATATAACCCACAACTCCTCACCATGCCAACTCTAGAGTGTATAGAGGCTTAAAGATGAAGAGAAATGAGAACAAAGGTGCAAAATTGGGAGATTGGGAGATTTTCAAGCCAAGGAGGTTAAGAAGTGAAGGTGGCAGCAGCTGGCCCCAAAATACACGTATAATGGCTGAAGAATCAGCCTAGGGTTTAGTGTCAAGAACTATATATAGGCGGTTAAGTCATAAACACACAGTATTATCGTTAATTGTTACGCTTAACATTTTAATCCCAAACTTAGGATTCTGAACCTACTCAATTTTACAAGATTTATCATATTTTTATTTTATTTTTCGCAGCACCTTTTCGATACGCGTTTTTCCATAGCCACTATCAGTTCTGGCACCAGTTCTCATTATTTTAACTTGAAACTTGAAATCACAGTCCTACATATTATTCTAGGAATATTCATGCACTTATTATAATTTTTCGGGATACTTCATCGGTACGCATTTATACCGAGTAGCAGAACCGCTATCTGCACTTTTCATCAGAAAAGCGACTTTCAACATTAATACTCACTTACTATAATTATTAGAGCCTCATAATAATTATTAGGGCCAATTATGGAATTATATCCTAATTACACATAATTAATTAATTACTTTCCTTAATTAACAGTGCGGGTTCTTACAGTTTCACCTTGCCCAATTTGGGGGTAGTGGTTGAATGTGTGCTCTTTAATAATATGTGATAGAGTATGTTCATGCATTATTGACATGTTGAATGACGTGTGTGGCATGTTGTGTGATATTATGTCTGTGATCTCTAGCCAGTAAATGTGATTGTTTGTACTTCCGCTGGAATAGGCTCCTTTGGGGAAGTTCTAGTCGGGTTTTGCCGTGGGGCCGTCTTTAGGAGCAGTACTAGGGAGATCCAAACGTAGGACTTCCGCTGGATAGGTCTCCGTTGGGAGTTCCAGTCGGGTTTTGCCGTGGGGTCGTCTCAACCATGGGAAAGGCATCAGGAAGGTTCTCGGGAGTTATATGATAGGGTCCTTGAACGGAATCCTCATGTGGATGTTCTTGGATGTGTGCCCAATTGTGATATAATATTGTGTGTTATAATGTTCATATGTTTATCATTGCATGCACATTGAGTGAGCTAGTGGGTGGAGTGGCCCTCCAAGACCCTTGGTTTACAGAGATATATATGTATATCCACATTTGGGGCATCATTTCAGGCACTACTGATCATGTTAGAGTGTCTGGCAAGAGGCCTACTTAGAGGCGGGGATGGATTTGTGTTGTGCATATGGATTACTTGCCATTTTGAAGAAGATTGCATTAGGATGCACATACTATCATTTATTTTGTATCTTGGACTTAGGATATGAACATGGTATGCATGTGGTTGTACTTGCCATGCATTGGTTGTTCTTAGTTAGTTCTAAGTCATTTGATCATGGTTTGTATTTTGGGTATATGTATATATATGCCTCACATGTTATTTTGAGTTATTGGTGAGCACGGGAGATATCCATTGCCACTTTTGATTATATTTGAAGTATTAGTATTGTGGCTTATGTAAGAATTGTCAATTGAGGTATCATGGTTATGTAATTATATGGATAATGTAAATGATATACCTATGGGATAATACATGCATGATGGAAGGGCCTTAGGTACATGATTGAAAATTGCCAAATGTTGAAAACATAAACAGAGTGCTGCCCAATTTTCATATCCCATAAGATAGAATTGGATCCCTTGGTCTGCTTGGAAGTTATAGATCTTTCTTTTAGCTTTCCAACGAGACCAAGTTGAACGTGAAATACCAAAGTAGGTTGAAATTCCCTGTTTTCGGTGTCTGTCTCCAGACCCGTGGCGCTGTAGCACTGGAAAATACGACTTTAGGGCGCTACTAGCGCTATCAGCACTGGGCCCATGTTGAATCATCACCTTTTTTTTAGAAAATTCATAATTGGAGTTACGGTGCTCCAAATTGAACGTGATTTGAACCTACACGAAGTTAACGAAGAAACCTATAACATACTAGAAGATGAGAATCATAGAGAAAGTATAGAATTCCTAGGGTAACAAAAAAAAGTGAAGACATCTAGTGTTAAACATGAATAAAATAAGTTTAAGCTTTGTTGGTTAATGGGAACCACTTAACACCTTCAAATGTATGTTGTATGGTATTAAGCTACTGCATTCATAATTTCGCTATAAGTTTTGAGTTATGATCACATTTAGTATATTGTCTGATACAGTTATTTTAAAAGATCAACGATATTAAAAAGAAAAAATGTTCCCGTAATTTCAAATAACTGTTGTGATTGTGACTACGCTTAATATCATAATTGATGATAACATACCGGTCTGGTAACGGGGTGTTACAAAACACATAACAGGAACCTTATTTCCATTTGCAACAGTTATAGGTGCAATGCACTGAGTATCAGATATGTCACATAATAGGGTGGAATCATGGCACATATATTATGTGGCACCTGAATCAATAATGAAGGAACTAGGACAAAAATTGGTAAGTGCAGAGGACATACCGTCATGAACAAAGTGACTAGTGTCAGAAGATTTTCCATTGGCACCAAGATTTTTCATTTTTAAGTGAGGGTGCAGAAGCTAGCATTGTTCACGAGAGTGGCCATCTCTGTAGCAATGATCGCAGTGGAATTGATTGCTACCATGACCTTTCCCTCTTCCTTTAGGACCTGAGCTACCCAATTGACATGTAGGTGTTGAATTAAAAGAGGAGGAATTACCTGTATTGGGAAACAGATGCACCTGCACAAACAAGTGGTGTGCAGAGTGGTCGATGCGATCACTAGTAGCAGGCAACACGGGCTTCATGGCTCGACAACGTGTCTCCTAGTAGGGTATCATGCAAGTGAACCCAGAAAAAAAATGAGATAAGTCCACGCTAACACAGATATGCGAACGACAAAGACGCCAAAAAATAAAGGCACAGTGACACAAACAGAGGCACAATCGATGGACACGAACAGGGACGCGACGGGTTGCTAGTCCGACGACGGCACAAGATCTATGAGGGTCTCGAACGGTGTGGTTGGACGGCGCGTGAACAAGTGCAACGAAGAACCACGTGAACAGAGATCCAGATGAGAACCTCAATGGAAAGAAGATGTAGATCCGATGGGAAGCTATATGATAGATGCAATACGCAAACGAAACAAGTGGCGACTACTAGAGAGGGGGCCAATGACGATGTTGCAGGGGCAACGACGCAGTGCAAAAACAAGCCAAATGGTGGTTGCTAGTCGGAACGAGACGAACAGGAACAAGCAGTTCAACGGCCGACAGTGGTTACTGGTCGGAGCAAGCCAGATGGTGGCACGGACAAGCAGTTGATGGCCGAATTATTGGACAAGAATGGCGGCGCTGTTTGATTTAGGAAGAATAGGGAAAAGGAAAATGAGGGTAATATGGGAGGGTGTTTTGGGAAAAAAAGGATTTTTTTATAAGAAAAAAATATTCAAGATAATTTAGGAAGAGAAAGAAAAGAAAAGAAAAATGCAATTTTAACCAGCTCTTGATACCAAATAAAAAAAAAGACACATGAATTTATCATGATTCAGCCATTAAGCCTACGTCTACACTTATAATGTTCCTCCCTGTCTCAGTGATGATCAAGGAGGGGGGTTCTCTTCAATATAAATAATAAATGATATAACAGTTGGACCAAATTATTTTGGTCACAATCAAAGATATCGGGTGATTTGTTGCCCTCTTTATAAAGTATATTTGACACATGATTACAATCAATCAAATCCCCTAATTTACATCCACTAATTTCTCCAACAAAGAGGTAGCGCTCTCGTTAACTTAAACATTGCCAAACCATACGATAGTAACGTACAACAAACAGATACAGTATTTAAAAACCACAAGTTGGAACATAAGGTGATTCATTACCCGTATACTCGAACTGCTAGATTGAATTCTTCAATATAATAACAAAACCAACCATATACTAACATTTGCTTCTATCTAGTTTGAGGGTATGATAGTATGCAACAGACCAATATGAAAGTGCATCAAACACCAGATTCAGCCATCATATTCAAATATTGCAAATTATAGGTTCGCAAGATAAATTGGACAAATGATACTATTGCGTCCATTAAACAGACTTACAATTTTGTTGAGGCTAAAAGATATTAGAATGACTGAGGCTAACACCTTCAGAAGATTCGAGATAGGTATTCATGTCATGCTTTATCTGCATTATCAACTGTAAATTTTCATCTTTAAAAGCAAAGGTAATACAAAATTTTAGAAGAGAAAACATCTAGTAGTGAAGAGATTATTGTGCGAACATAGTAGACTACAGTTAAATGAGATCTCAATTATCAATTGTTTTTCTTTAATCAAAAGCCATCTTGACAAACTATTCATAATGTGGTTCTCAAAATTTAGTTAACAATGCCTTTCCTATAACTTACTCTTCGAACAAATTTCTGCTTAATCTAACCCCTAGTAATATCATTATCTGCTGCTTAAAATTTAAAATTATAAAAAATATGATTGTTTGAACTTTGAACTATCAACTCTGATTGCTAATCATGTAAACTAAATTTTTTCCACTGCAAACTTATGACCCTAAACAGACGTTTTCTAAGTGATAACTCTAAGTAAGAACTTTCAGTGCATATATTATAACCATAAGGAGTAGCATTCTCTTAATAGGGAGTATTGAATGATTTGACTATGAAGATTTTCGGTATGATGGTATAACCACAACGTAGCCCCAAATAACATTTGAACATGAATCCAATTGTAGAGTTTCAGCCCTTCATAACTGTCGCTCCAATGACACGGATTGTGACCCAAATAGTCTTAAGGTCAACAACCCTTGGAGTTTAGACTCCAAACTTTGATTTTGTGCCATTTGGCTTTGATATCCTTTTATGAAATCTCCACAATTTATAGCTCGCAAGTACAGGAAATGCATCATAAATAACAGAACATGCTAGTACATGTTAGGATCCATTTGCAAGGTATGGGACTTAAAATCCCACATTGATTGTACGGGCAACTAATGTAGGGTTTATAAAGCCTTGAGCACTCACACCCTTTGAACTAGCTTTTGGAGTGATACATATCCCAAGATTCTTATTATCATAACACAACAACAATGCACTAGTCCAATATCAAGTAGTTGTAACATTTCCTCAAGTAGTTGGGCTGCTTACCCAAACTTCGAAATTGAATTGTACATTAGAGTGGCAATCCAGTTTATTTCACTTGGCCATGGAAAAAATTGGTTAATGTAACAGAAATTCGTTACCCATTTTTTGTTTCAGTTCATCTCCCTGACAAATCCACCAAATAGGTACTGATATCACACTGATATCATTATCCACATAAGGATAGTATAGTAGATTTACCAAAACTGAATGTGTTTTGATCCAGTTTCTATCAGACTGGGGCGTTTGGTACGCGGTATTCTCCAAGATTCCAGAAAAAACTGAATTTTTTTAAATTTTAAATTTTCGGATATTATCATAAACTGAATGTAAAAATCATATTTCTGAAAATCGAGATTCTCGGATAAAAAAAAATTCTCCTCTACCAAACGCCCAAGTATTTGTGAAATCTGAACTAGTTTAGTTAGTGAATAAACCAAGATTAATGGGTTAAGAAGGATTACAAGAATAATCATCATGCTCTAAGTTACAAGCCCGTTAGAAAATGACTCTGAAGCCCCAAAGAAATGGTGGCCGGATGCACAAGGCTCCCACTACTATAGGGTACAGAAAATCAGATGTACATAACCATACTAACTTGAGCGGAAAAGTTGTTTTTAGGACTTGAAACCATGACCACACGATGTCAACAAATGTACAAAATATAACTATGATTATGTTCCGAAATCAAGCATCAAACTCAAATAACAATTAAGATCTATACGAAGCTTACAAAATATTAAAGTATGAATAAACCCAAGAACAAATTCTTAAGGACAAATTGAACAAAATATAACTGTTTTGTATAAGACATGACTACACATAAGTACACTACATCTTCGTAACCATAAATTGATATATTTAGTTTTTTAGACTTGAAAAGCTAGACAATTTAAACATACTTAGCAAGAAAAATAAAAAAACAGAAGAACCGTGAAAGTGCATGAATTGAGAGGGGAAAAACCGAGAGTATAAAAGATTACAGAGAGAAGAGGACACTTTAATTTTCATTAGGTATCTGTACCAACTACAACCCCAATTACGCCTAAATGAATGAATACTTCTAGTGAACTTTACCCATAAATGTAAAGAACCTTCGGATACACCACCCTAAAAGCTAGCTCAAAGGGTGGGAGTGTCCAAGGTCTTATAAAGGCCATATTAGTTGCCCATCCAATCAATGTGGGACTATATATCTCAACACGCCCCCTCACGGAATTGCACAGGCTCAATTTTTGGTTTATCTTTTTGTGCTTTTTATTTTAATTCCACTTTAAAGTGGGGGACGGTGAGGCTCTGATACCATCTTGGAATTCTGTAAAAATTCATTATGCTAATCTGAATCTTACAAGGAAGGCTTTCACCTTATATACAGTAGGTGATAAGCGTGAAAAATGAAACAGTAACTACCACTAACTATAATTAGCTAACAGAAGCTATAATTAGCTAACAGAAACTAACAGAGGGAATAACTAATGCCAACTCATCTCAAACAGAAATTAGTTGGATCTATTTTCCACGTGTATCTGTACTTTATCCACGTGTATCTGTACTTTATCCACGTGTGCTTCATTCATGTGAAGTGGAGTTACTTGAAATAGAGGATGGTAACAATAAATCTGGTCTGGTAGCCAAAAAAGCCTTTCTGTTCCATTTATTTTACATGGTTTTCAACTAAGTGCGCACTAATGAAACCTGAAAATTGAAGTCATTATATCTCCACTTTATCAAAAGCACCACACGGAAAACCAAAACATTATGAATCAAAGCTTTTGTAGAATCTGTGCGAAAACAGTTAGCTTGCAATTGCAAGGCAAAGGTTATGGAGGTGAAAGGTTTAAGCGAAAATGTAGCTATTAAGAGGTGCTACCATTGCACAAATCACAAATGAGAAAATGGGAGTGAGTGATAATTATACAATGCATTAATGTTTCAACGCAAAATGTTAGGTTTAATGTTTCCAAGGCCATAGCAATTAGTAAAAAAACTCGTTAAGTTGAATATTTTAGAAGGCAACAAATGAGGTGTGTGCAAGAATATGCTGACATGCTTAGAAATGAAAAATCACACAACCAAGAATTAAGAAAGAAGAAAAGTTGCTAACATTAATAGCACAATGGGATGGCATTTGAGGGGCTAATATTATTATTTAAAATTGCTGACATGTTAATTCCATAGCCCTGTGCTTCAAATTTTATAAATTATAAATAGATGTGTTCATATGCGCTTTCTCCTTCTTTAAATAACTAGATGGCGGATATTGTGCACAAATAATCATACCTGAAAAGCAGCATATCTATATAAGCTTAGCTGATTCATTCCTCCTCAGTAGAGTAACGTGATATTCCTGAAATCAATTACACTAACAAGTAACAACTTGATTCAAAAGATTATCCAAAAGATTATCCTTGTAAGGATTGCAAACAATGAAAAATAATGACCCCTCTTCAATCTAAACGAAGTAAAATACCACGGAGTGGAAAACACACCAGATAATTTGGGGAGAAAAACAAGAGAAGAGGAAAGAAAACGAGAATGTTATTCTCCTAATGTCCTTAAATTTAAACAATTTTGGAATCAACTCAAAGCTCAGAGGAGGATTTTATCTCCTCAGTTAAAGCAAAACATTTGATAGGTGGCAGTTGAATGTTTAAACATCCTCTTTTACTTATACGGATTCTGAAATATTCAAGGATTTCAAACTTTTTTACTGCATTCAGTTATAAACAAGCAAGATACAAGTTTATTAAATAAGTCTCTCTAAGTAGAAAACAATTTGGTCTCCTTATACTGTTCCAGATAAATTGGCAGGAAGTTCATGATACTCAATAGTTGAGAAGTATTAAGTATAATCATTAAGACAATTTCACTTGTCATTTAAAATTTTGAAGTGCTTGCCTTATTTTACAACAAAATTAATCACAATAATATCAGAATCAAGATCCGGGGAGAAATTTTTCATACAGGCAGGAAAAAAAGAAAGAATAAGTGGTCATTTATTTTTCTAATACATTACATATCCCAAGTTTCAGCCTATTGTAAGGCATCTTAAACCATTAGTCCTTAGGCCTAATAGGGAGTTTAGAAGGCTGGTTAAAGAGTACAAAAAAAAATAATGAATGCTGCCACTAGCAAGGCCTAAGAAAGAAGGGGGGGGAAAAAGGAACAACTAAAGTAACGAAACTGCAGCTAATTTGTATTTCCAAGAACACTAAATCACATATGCAGTAACATTAGGCAAAGATCATACCATTTCAACTCATTATTAGAGCTATGTAATCAATTTATAATTTTAATGTTCACAAATAGTGCATATTATTATGAGAACTGGAATAAAGAAAAATGCCAGACTGTTTTTTACCAAATTATTGTAAAGTTACAGGCAGCACAACCTTTAAAAAAGAGACAATAGGGAGAAAGCTAATATGTAAGTCTTTCAAACTTGAATTGTGATACACTTCCGTCCTATTGAATCTATTTACATCAGGCAAGGTAGCATTAGCCATCAAATCACTCAAAACCTGCACTGCACACCACAGAGTTCAACTCCAACAATAAAGAAGAAAAAGAAGAATAAAGGGGAGAACAAGCTAAGGCCTAATAGAAAGTAGATTATGAAAAACACTGGATGTAAGAGATAGAGCATTGACATCTACCGTCTTTCCCAGCATGTTACTTAATAAAATATGACCTGTAAAAACCAATTCAACCTAAAAGTTTAAGCTGTTGGGAGAGGCTATATTAATGGTTTTATACATCTCTAACATGTCCCCTCACAAGAGTGCCCATTGGACTTGAAAGGTGAATGATGCATCAGGCTCAGCCTACCTATGCTAAGAAATTCCACAAAGAAAATGGGGGCTAACGAGGATCGAACTCGTGACACTGATGCTCTGATACCATGTAAAGAACTAATTCAACCCAAAAGCTTAAGTTGTTGGGAGAGGTTACATTAATGATTTTATATATCTCTAACATGAACAAAAGTCCCTTTACCCAAGAAAACTACAACTCAAAAGTCAAAATGTTGAGAAAGAAAGCGAAAGCCGAAGAAACTCAAAGCTCAATTTAGCACTGAAATAGAATAGTTAGAAGTTAAGATAATGGCCTGCAAAATCCTTCAAAGACTATATTACATTCTGATGATCAATCAAACCTTTGTAGACATCTGGTAAAAGAGGCACATCTTCCTGAAAATTGATGACAAATCTCTTCAAAAACTTTTCCTCAGTTCGGCACATAAAGGAGCTTAATTGCAAATTATTCTCAACCAAACATTTTAATTTCAAGATTTTAATCACTGAGAGTCTAGGAGTAATCCTCTTCTCCAAGCTGTAGGATAGAACTGAAGGATATTTGGCAATATCTTCTGATGGCCAAACCATATTCTTCACTATGAAACTCATTTTTTTGGTAATTGTCTCCTCTGACAGCTTCATAAAATTGGGAAATTTTCTAAATGCTCCAAGAGTCATTTCACGGTTCCAGCCCCATCTCTCATAAACCTCAAATCTCGATTCCCACGCTGCTTTACTCATAGTTAAAAGCACTTGGACAGCCATTACAAAAGTTCTTTTCAAAGGATTACACCCAATATCCTTAACAGTCTTCACAGCTTCCACAAATTTGGAATGCTTTGCATATGCTGCACTCGGAAAATTGACTATAAGCAGAGAGATGGAAGCTTGTGGCACGCTACATTGTCTCAGAACCTTAATGTTTGGAATAAAATCATTCATTAAGTACGAAAATGTAAAATTACGTGGGGAATTTCTCAAAGCTCTAACAACTTCCCAATCATCACGAACTACACTTCTGATGATCTCATAACGTGGAATAAGGCATTTCTTCAAGCTACTTGTCAAGAGGTTGTAGTTACAAATCAGGATCTTTGGCATGTCATTGGTGGAAACCCCAATAGAATGGAAGAACTTGAGTTTAGGCAAAAGTGTAGTCCCTGCTTTTGAAACAAGCACCAATGGACATTTCCCGACAAGTTTTGTAATCTGGGCTTTAGAAAACCCATAGTTCCTGAGAAGATCAAGAACAACATTTGGGCCATCTGGGTTTTTCAAATTCACCCTTCTGGAACGCTCCCTAGCCAATTCTGGGGACAACCCACATGAGTTTATGAGGTAAGATATGGTAAAGGTGTCACCTTTTTGGGGGTTTCTATCTGATTCACAATCAGAAGAGGTGCGTGAAGTGAATGAATTGAAGAAAGAATGACAAGCATTGTGTTGAAGCAGATAACCCAATTGCGTTTGGGTACTCTTGGAGTATGTAAATGATGATGCAGTTAATCTTGAAATAAGAAAATTAGGTATCATTTACTCACTCACCGATTTCAATGCACAATGCACGTTGTTGAGAGCTGCAGAATTTGAACGTTAGAACAGCTACTTTCAGGGGTAAGGAAGAATTGAGGAAATAATGGGAAAGATGGACTTTGCAACTCTGTTTTTAGAGTGAACTTTTACCAATCCATCAAAAAATCGGAGATCTCAAGTATTTTCACAAACTAGGCAAAACATATAGATGTCTTAACGCTTTTTTTGCTTTTTATACGCTCGTCTGACATATTTTATTTATCTTTACGATGTTATTTAATTCTTATTCTTATTTTTATTTTTTAATACTAAAAAATAACTATTTTAGTATGTAGATTTTAAAAAATTACATGAAATAAAAAAAAATACTTCAATTGACCCCTCGAATCAAAAGACCTTTCAAAGTTTTATAACAAATTTGAGCCAAGTAATCAATTACATCAAAAAGACAACAGTTAAGTGTAAACTTTTAGTAAAAAGTCAAATTTGTAAATAGCATAAAAATAGGCACATATTGCCAACTTTTATTTTAAAAAAAGTTCAAAAAGCCGATATCTTAACCAACTAATGATTATAATTTTTTTTAATTGTAAACTATACATTATATTTTAATAGAGTCAAACACAAAATACAAAATGAATTTATTTAATTTACATGAAGTAATTATTAAACCATCATTTTTTAAAGAATATGAATTCTAAGTTTTCCCTCTCAATAAATTCTCTCTGCGCCTTCTTTCTAAGCCTTCTTTCTAAGAGTTCAATTTCAAGTAAGTATCTATTACTCATTTATTATTTTATTTTATTTTATTTAACTTGTAGGAATGTAATTATTATATTTGGGTATAAATATTGTAAATTATGTAGTGACATTAAGGTAGTAAATAATATGTTAACATTCAGAGTTATGGAGTGTACCGACGTGCAAAATGTGAACATTGTCACTTATATGTTACTGGGCGATGCAGACGAGTGGGGCCATGATTCTAAGAGACTTCTAAAGCAGCAGGGCTAACAAATCACATGGCAAATATTTGATCGGATACTCTTAGGGGGTGTTTGGTTCAAGTTTTTGGAGAGGATTACCAGTAATTCTTCTTTGGTAAATGTAATTATCACGTTTGATAGAAGGAATAAATTACGATTCCCGGATATCTAAGGATTACCGGTAATTTAATTTATAAAGAAAAATCACTATTCAGATTACCAAAAATAATATGGTAATTCGGAATACCAATCAAAATACCAAGTAAAGGGAAAGCACAACAATAAATTTTGAGACAAAAATACCCCAATACACATAAAAATCTAGACACAATCTATCAATTACAGAAGTAAAAATAGTTTGGGGTTATTTTTGTAAAATAACCTCATATTCCAAGTTATATTTCGTTCTAAACCAAATATGGAATCAGTAATTTTTACCCAATATTCCCGGTAATATTTTGGCGAACCAAACACATCTTTTGTAAGATTCCAAGTAAACTCAATTTCTACTGAATTCTCATTAATCATGGTTCCTGGTCACCAAAAAATTTCTCTTGTACCAAATACACCCTAGAGAAGTACTATCCTAGAGACGAGAGTGAGAAAAAGACAAGGGAATTCCTAATATTGCAGCAAGGCGACATGACCGTAGATGAGTACGTAGCGAAATTTTAAGAGCTCGCCAAGTTTGTCTTCTATGGCATATGATAGTTTGATGATGAATGGCTACCAAGTACAAGCAAGGTCTGCAGCTAGATCTAGCTCAGGCGGTGGTCGGATATGTGATTAGGAACCTGTAAACCCTTATCAACTAATGCTAGGTGATTGAGATTGTGATGCAGAGAACCAAGACTGCGGCTTTGAGCAAAGAACACAATGTCAGGAGAAGACGAAAGCTATGGTAGGTAGGTAGGAGCTTTAAGCAGCAGATTTAGGAATTTTTTTTTGGGGAAGGAGGAGAATGTAAGAACCCTGCACCGTTAATTAAGGAAGATAATTAATTAATTATGTGAAATTAAGAAATAATTCTATAATTGACCTTAATAATTATTATGAGGCTTTAATAATTATTGTAAGTGAGTAATAATGCTGGAAGTCAGCAAGAAAAGTGCAGATATTGGTCCTGTTACTCGGTATAAATGTGTACCGATGAAGTATCCCGAAAAATAATAATAAGTGTATTAATATTCCTAGAATATTACAGAGGACTTGTAAAACAAGTTTCAAGTCAAAATAATGAGAACTGGTGCCATAACTGATACTAGCTATGAAAAAGCGCGTACCAGAAATGTGCTGCGAAAAATTTAATAAAAATATGATAAATCTTGTAAAATTGAGTAGGTTCAGAATCCTAAGTTTGGGATTAAAATACTAAGCGTAGCTTTTAATGCTAATATTGTGTGTTTAATTCTTAAGTGGCTATATATAGCCTTGGCACATGATCCTAGGGCAATCCCTTGCGCCTTATGCATGAGTTTCTGATTTCTCCAGCAGTTGAGTGCCTCTCTTCTTGTCACCTTCACCTTCTCTCACTCTCTTGAGCCAAAGGTGCCACTTTTACTCTTGGTTTCTCTACCAAAACATCATAGCCTTGTAAGGTTGAGTCTTGTGAAGGTGTGGGAGTGTTCCTTTTCTGAGTTTGGCCTGTGTGAGTGTTGGTTAAGGGCTGACTTGTTAGTTTGAGGTTGTGGGAGCTTGGTGATGGCATTTGAGGTCTAAGGGGTGACCTTTGTGAAGAGAGAACTCATCCTTGTGTGCCATTTTCGTGCACCTTCAAAGTCAGAATCTTTGGAGCTGATTGTGTGCTCCAAGAGCAGCCTTTGCTTCTATTTTGGAGCCTTGGGTATGTACCTCAACTTGATCATGAGTTTTAATGGGTAAAAGTGGAGTCTTGCCATGTTTAATGAGTTAAACAAGTATGTAATCCGTATATGAACATAAAAGAGGTTAAAAATGCATGCTTTAACGTTGGAATGGCTTAAAAACCCAACCTTGGATGGATATCTTCGCGAAATGCAGAAACTGTATTCTGTCGCGAAATATCCGGATATGCATATCCGGATATTGATATTCTAATATTGGCAGAGAGATATCCGGATATTGATATCCGGATATGCCGTCGACAAAAATTCAGATATTCTGGGTTTTCGAAAAACAGTAGCATACTGTTCATACAGAACTGATGTATGAGTTTGTGGACCCTAGTTTGTGGAAGTTGAACTTCTGTATTAATTAACTAAGTCTGAATCAATGTGATTAAGGGCTTGTGGCTTTGTGAGAAGCCTTAAGACGTGAAACGTAAGGGAAGGCGTTGTCTTGATGTTGTATGCTTGTAGAGTATGATTATTGATGTGATAATTGGTCCATAACAGATTGTGATTCTGCTGTGTTTGGGCGTTGAGCTTGTGTGGACTCTTGGATTGGATAGTAGCTTAAGAGGTAAGCTTTTGTGTCCTCAGTTTAGCCATTGTTGGTTCCACCATTTTCCATGGGGGGATGGTTGCATGCATGATGTGTTTCCATGTACTGTTTTATTGAAATGTTAATGAGTTGTTAAGCGCAATTGATATGATATGTATGTGGCGTTACGCCTACAGGAGGCCAAAGGGTGGTCCTGTGGGCGGGTACAACAAGGGCTAGTACTGTATGGGTTTAAATGGATTCCTGCACTTCTCTGATCAGTAGAATTGTTAGAACACACATGACATGATTATCTGCTATACTGCACTATTTTGAGAACTTATACTGTTAACTGCCTTTGAACTTATATTGCACATGTAAGTGAGCTTGGGGTGGAAGATCCTTGAGGACCTCTTGTCTTACTGAGATTTCTTGTTTAGAGATCTCACCCCACGTTTGGGGACGCTTATTTCAGGTTCAGGTAACTCGGGGGTTGAGACCTCGGGCGGCAGGAGGCCGGAGCTGAGTTAGATTATGTTGTTATCATGTTATTATGTTGTATGCTGACATGATGTGGACTTGGTTGCTGTTTATGTTTTCTGTCATTTATGATTTTCTGAGTTGAGACTGCTGTTGGGCTTGTGCCTTATTTGGTGAGCATGGGGTTTGTCCATGCCACTTTGATTTCCGTTTTCTTTTACTTTACCTGTGTTGTATAAATTATCAGGTTGTCCGGTCTACGTGTTGTAGTTCCGTGACTAGAGACTTATTCATGATATTAATTAATGAGGTTTTTCAGTTAGCGATCTTTTGCAATATTCATACAGGCGATGTTTTTATTTAAATGATTAAGTAATCAACTTGGCTAAGTATAATGACTTCATAATTGAAAAGAAAAAGATATTCCGCATTTTTAAATTAAGCATGGCTTAATACGATGACATGTTAACAAACCGGGTTAACACGGGGTGTTACAGGGGACAAGATTTACTTCATGGTTGACCGTATCAGATTTTGTTGACCTATCCAATACGACAATATCAGTATCGAGCACGTATTCGTATCGGACGTGTGGTTAGAGAGTATACCATGGGAGGGGGGACATGGTGGAAATACGTGTGGTTAGAGAGTATACCATGGGAAGGGGGTCATGGTGGAAATTAAGGTTAATCCCAAGCTGCCAAGAAGTTCGGTAAGGCATGGAAAAAGAGAACAAAAGAATATTATATTGAATTGGGATATTTGACAACTGAGTTAACAAAAGTTAACGCTCTGTTTGATTTCTGTTCTTCCGAATAGTTTTTAAATTTTAAAAACAATAAAACAAAAAAAGTTGTTTGGAAAAAGTGTTTTCATGTTATCTGTTTTCAAAACAGTCTCTGCATTTTTGTTTTAAAAACCAAAAAAGCAAAACTAACTAAGGGATGTTTTCAAAAGTTGTTTTTTTTTTGTTTACTTGTTTTTGCAGTGGCATTTTTGTAAATACTAGGATTCATTAATGACATTTTTGTAATTAAATCGATTTTAATTTTAATTTTCAATTACTTTGCAGTGGCAATCTTGTAAATATGAGGATTCATTAATGGTATTTTTGTAAATAACTACAACTTCTTTATAACTTTAAAACTAATTATATTCAAACAAGTTTTATTATTTTTTTACTCTCAAAATCAGTTTTCAAAATTTATCCTCAAAACAATTTTTAAAAACAAAAATAACAAAAACACATTCAAACACACTCTAAAGCATCGTCGTCAGCTATTTCAGAAGTGCTACAAAAAAATTTCAGTAGTATTCCAAATTCCAGCAAGCTTGCCCACAAGTAGACAATGTGACCATCAAATTTTGTTGAAAGAAGGAGCAAATATGCCAATGACAGTTCTTATGCCTCAAGCACAACGAGATCAGTATGCTTCAAACAATGAGAACCGGGTGAAAGTTTTCTCACATTACCTGTCCTCTTTCTTCACCTTGAGGACAAGTTGAATTATGCTAATTGTTGTTTGTAATTCGGGAATATGATGGGGAATTATGAGAGGAAATAGAGAAGCTCAAGGCTAGGTAGTTGTCTTGGAATAGAGTTTTTCCTCTTGTTCTTTCTATGTTGTTATTGCTTTTCTGCATTTAATCTTTGTAAGGAGTTTGTCTCCGTTATTATACTTAATATAATTTTCTGGTTCCATCAATAATTGTCGTTCCAATGACAAGGATTGTGACCCAAATAGTCGTAAGATCAACAGCCCTAGGAGTTTAACAGAACATGCTAGTAACACAACAATAATGCACTAGTCCAATATCAAGTAGCTGTAACATTTTCTCAGGTAGTTGGGCTGCTTACCTAAACTCTGAAATTGAATTGTATATTAGAGTGGCAATCCAGTTTATTTCACTTACCAAAACTGAATGTGTTTTGATCCAATTTCTATCAGCTTCCCAACCCCAAAAGTATTTGGGAAATCTGAACTAGTTAAGTTAGTGTATAAACCAAGATTAATAGGTTAAGAAGGATTACAAGAATAATCACCATGCTCTAAGCTATAAGCCCGTTAAAAAATGACTCTGAAGCCCCAAAGAAATGGTGGCCGAATGCACAAGGCTCCCACTACTATAGGGTATAGAGAATCAGATATATGTAACCTTACTCACTTCAGAGGACATGTTGTTTTAGGGACTTGAACCCATGACCACACAATGTCACCAGATGTCACCAAATGTACAAAATAAAACTATGATTATATTCCGAAATCAAGCATCAAGCTCAAGTAACAATTAAGATCTATATGAAGCTCACAAAATATTAAAGTATGAATAAGCCCAAGAACAAATTCTTAAGGACAAATTGAACAAAATATAACTGTTTTGTATAAGACATACCTACACATAAGTACACTACATCTTTGTATCCATAAATTGATATATTTAGTTTTTTAGACTTGAAAAGCTATACAATTTAAACATACTTAGCAAGAAGAAGAAAAAATACAAGAACCATGAAAGTGCGTGAATTGAGAGGGGAAAAACCAAGAGTATAAAAGATTACAGAGAGAAGTGGACGCTTTAATTTTCATCAGGTATCTGTACCAACTACACCCGCAATTACGCCTAAATGAATGAATACTTCTAGTGAACTTTACCCATAAATCTGGTCTGGTAGCCAAAAAAGCCTTTCTTTTCCATTTATTTACATGTTCTTCAAGTAAGTGTGCAGTAATGAAACCTAAAAATTGAAATTATTATATCTCCACCAAATCAAAAGCACCACATAGAAAACCCAAAACATTATGAATCAAAGCTGTTGTAGAATCTGTGCGAAAATATAAAGTATAAACATTAAGACAATTCACTTGTCATTAAATTTAAAATTTTGATGTGCTTGCCTTATGTTAGAGTATAATATAAACCATTAAAGAGGCCATCACCAAATAGCTTAAGCTTTTGGGTTGGATTGATTTTTTACATGGTATCAAAGCCTCGTGTTCCGGGTTCGATCCTCGCTTCAAACCCAAAGAGCTCTTGTGTGAAGGGTGTGTTAGAGAATAATAGAAACCATTAAAAAAACCCTCACTCAATGCCTTAAGGTTTTGGGTTGAACTGGTTCTTTACATGGTATCAAAGCCTTAGTGGCCACAAGGTAACGAGTTCGATTCTCACCGCCCTCCACTTTCTAGTGGAATTAAAAAAAGCACAAGGTAAACAAAAATTTGGGCCTGTATAATATCCACGCTTCAAGCCCAAAGGGCTCTTGCATGAGGGGGTGTGTTAGAGAATAATATAAACCATTAAAAAGGCTCTGACCCAATACCTTAAGATTTTGGGTTGAAATGGTTCTTTACATGGTATCAGAGTCTCGTGTTCCGGGTTCGATCCTAGCCACCACCCATTTTCTTTATGGAATTTCTTAGCACAGGTAGGTTGGATCTGATGCATCATCCACCTTTCAAGCCCAATGGGCTCTCTTGTGAGGGAGCGTATTAGAGTATAATATAAAATATTAAAGAGGCCCTCACCTAATAGCTTAAGCTTTTGGGTTGAATTGGTTCTTTACACCTTATTTTACAACAAAATTAATCACATTAATAAAATCAGAATCAAGATCTGGTGAGAAATTTTGTATACAGGCAGGAAAAAAAAATACAATAAGAGGTATTTATTTTTCTAATACATTACATATCCCAAATTTCAGCCTTTTGTAAGGCATCTTAAACCATTAGGCCTTAGGCCTAATAGGGAGTATAGAAGGTTGGTTAAAGAGTACAAAAAAATATTAGCGAATGTTGCCACTAGAAAGGCCTACGAAAGATGGAAAAAAAACAAAGGAACAACTGAAGTAATGAAACTGCAGCTAATTTGTATTCCAATAAAACTAAATCATATATGCAGCAACATTAGGCAAAGATCATACCATTTCAACTCATTATTAGAGCTATGTAATCAATTTATAATTTTAATGTTCACAAATAGTGCATATTATTATGAGAATTGGCATAAAGAAGAATACCAGACTGTTTTTTACCAAATTATTGTAAAGTTACAGGCAGCACAACTTCTTTAAAAAAAGAATCTATTTATATCAGGAAAGGTAGCATTAGCCATCATATCACTCAAAACCTGCACTGCACACCACAGACTTCAACTCCAACAATAAAGAAGAAAAAGAAGAATAAAGAGGAGAACAAGCTAAGCCCTAATGGAAAGTAGAGTATGAAAAAAACTAGTATTGACATCTACCCGTCTTTCCCAGCATGTTACTTTATAAAATATGACCAAAAGTCCCTGTACCCAAGAAAACTATAACTCAAAAGTCGAAATGTTGACACAGAAAGTGAAAGCTGAAGAAACTCAAAGCTCAATTTAGCACAGAAATAGATAGTAAGAAGTTAGGATAGTAGCCTGCAAAATCCTTCAAAGACTATATTACATTCTGATGATCAATCAAACCTTTGTAGACATCTGGTAAAAGAGGCACATCTTCCTGAAAATTGATGACGAATTTCTTCAGAAACTTTTCCTCAGTTTGGCACATAAAGGAGCCTAAATGCAAATTATTCTCAACCAAACATTTTGATTTCAAGATTTTAATCACTGAGAGTCTAGGGATAATCCTCTTCTCCAAGCTGTAGGATAGAACTGTAGGATATTTGACAATATCTTCTGATGGCCAAACCATATCCTTCACTATGAAACTCATTTTTTTGGTAATTGTCTCCTCTGAACACTTCATAAAACTGGGAAATTTTCTAAATGCTCCAAGAGTGATTTCACGGTTCCAGCCCCATCTCTCATAAACCTCAAATCTCGATTCCCACGTTGCTTTTCTCATACTTAAAATCACTTGGACAGCCATGACAAAAGTTGTTTGCAAAGGATTACACCCGATTTCCTTAACTGTCTTGACAGCTTCCACAAATTTGGAATGCTTTGCATATGCTGCACTTGGAAAATTGACTATAAGCAGAGAGATGGAAGCTTGTGGCACACTACATTGTCTCAAAACCTTAATGTTTGGAATCAAATCATTCATTATGTCAGAAAATGTAAAATTAAGTGGGGAATTTTTCAAAGCTCTAACAACTTCCCGATCATCACGAACTACACTTCTGATGATCTCATAACGTGGAATAAGGCATTTCTTCAAGCTACTCGCCAAGAGGTGGTAGTTACCAATCAGGATCTTTGGCATTTCTCTGGTGGAAACCCCAATAGAATGGAAGAACTTGAGTTTAGGCAAAAGTGTAGTCTCTGCTTTTGAAACAAGCACCAATGGACATTTCTCCACAAGTTTTGTAATTTGGGCTTTAGAAAACCCATAGTTCCTGAGAAGATCAAGAACAACATTTGGGCCATCTGGGTTTTTCAAATTCACCCTTTGGGAGAGCTCCTTAGCCAATTGTGGGGACAACCCACATGTGTTTATGAGGTAACACGTGGTAAAGGTGTCACCTTTGGGGTGGTTTCTATCTGATTCAGTATCAGAAGAGGTGCGTGAAGTGAATGAATTGAAGAAACAAAGGAAAGCATTGTGTTGTAGCAGAGAACCCAATTGCGTTTGAGTACTCTTGGAGTATGTGAATGATGAAGCAGTTAATCTTGAAATGAGAAAATTAGGAACCATTTACTCACCGATTTCAATGCACGATGCACGTTGTTGAGTGCTGCAGAATTCGAACCCAAGAACAGCAACTCTGCGTTTTGGCCAATTGCCACCACACTGCATATTACGAGTGAACTTCACGCACACACATATATGTCATAAAAATATTTCTCAAGGTGGATGACATATATTTATCTGCGATTATCTTAAAATATATATCGTTTTATTTATTTTATTTTATTTTTAATGGTTATGATTTTTTTTTTTCTCTCTTTCTTTATTTGTACGGTTATGACTTAGTGGCCAGAGATAAAATCATCTCAAACAGTTTGAGAAACGATAAGTCTTATTTATTTATATATATATGAGGTATAATCTTTTGACACTGTCGTTAGATCAAAAAAGATCAATGGTGTTACATGCTTACAAATCAGAATAGTTCATCTTTTTTGATCTAACGGTTCTAAGATGAGATGTCAAATTTTAAATTTAACACTGTTGTCAATGGATCTTACCTCATATATATATATATATATATATATATATATATATATATATATATATATATATATATATATATATGGTCAAGATCATTTTACACCAGTGTAAGTTACACTCTCAATTTTGTCCATTGATTTCACTTATATCTAAGGGCTCTAACTTTTTGGTAATGTGAGCTATTGGATACAAGTGGATCAATAGTCAAGATTGAGTGTAAAACTTCTAACTCTTACACCGGTGTAAGAATATCTACCCCATATATATATATATATAAAAGGTAGGTTATACTTACAACCTTTTTTTTTACAACCTCTTACAACCATATCTTAACCCCGTTGATTTCCGCCAATCACCGGTTATGATTTTCGACAATTGAACTCATTAATTAATTATTAATTCACAATAAATAATAACCGTTGATTGGCGAAAATCAACGATGTTAAGATATAGTTGTAAGAAGTTGTAAAAGAAAAGGTTGTAAGTATAACATTCCTCTCTCTCTCTCTCTATATATATATATATATATATATATATATATATATATATATATATATATATATATATTGTTTCCCGTATGTGGGGTCCATGTAGGGTAATGTGAAGAAAAGAGAGGGAAAAAAACATGGACTCCACACACTTTTATATATGTATAGGAAATAATTTTATCTTCTACAATATGATAAACATCAAAGTCACACACACACACACACACACACACATATATATATATAAGGAGGGATCTTTTGACTCCAGTATAAAATTTGCAAGGCTTTCTTCCTCATCTCATCTGTTAATTTTCGTCCATCTAACGATCTTTTGACTCCAGTATAAGACTTGTAAGCCTTGCTCCTCATCTCATCTGTTGATTTTCGTCCATCTAACAATTATAGTTTATTTGAAGTTAAAAATTAATTAATTGGTATAAATCAATAAACTAAAATTGTTAGATGGACTGAAATCAACGGTTAAGATAAGGAGAAAGACTTGTGAACTTTACACCGAAGTTAAAAAATCTCTCCTATATATATATATATATATATATATATATATATATAGAGAGAGAGAGAAAGGGGGGAGGGATATTCTCAATACAAAATTTTTTTACTACCAACTTACTATATATCTAATCACCATTAGATTAACACTTTCTCTCTCTTTAAAACTTTTTAACATTCTCTCTCTTTGATCAAATGGTGATGTGATGGGTAGTAAGTTAGTAGTGAAATTTTTTGGTAGTTAGAATATCCTCACTATATATATATATATATATATATATATATATATATATATATATATATATATATATTATTTTACACAAATTATGTAGTGTAAGCCTACCAGTGAAGAATGCTTTCACCAATAAAGTTTATATTTTTGGGAAAAGTTGAAATAGCCTTTGTAGTTTGCTTTTGAATCACTTATATTCTTCTTCTTCTTTTTTATCATTTGTCTTCTTATGCTTTTTTTCATCCAAATCCATTCTCAATAGTATTAGAAATTTAATCGGTATGTTTATTTTACCCTTCTTATCGTTAAATGTACTTAGATGGAAAAGAGTGAGAAAATGCATGAAAGTGAAAGGGAGTCCATCATAATCTGACTATCGAGATTCGAGAATGAAATTAGTTAGTTACACATTGAGCTTCTATATAAAGAGCAAAATGTCTCATTCTTGGAATGGTGTTAGGTCTCTCAAAGTTAGAGAGAACGTTTCTGAGAACAAAACAGAACAATGAACAACTTTTTTATTGAATGCTGAATCAGTTTACAATTTGGGTATTTATGCAACACCTGTACATTTGTAATATTACTCTATGCCACATGTATTACAAATGTCATATTCTCCTGTTCCTATTTACAACACATATTAACTGATATCTATTAATACAATGACTCCTAACAATAGAAGTCTCTCAGCCTCGAAGAAGGAATTCTTGGTCTACAGGTTCTGCTTGCTGTGGACTCTCTTCCTCTAACATACCTCCCCTCCTCAACCACAACCTTGTCCTCAAGGTTCAGATCCGGGTAAGCACTACGCATAAATTCTTCCCTCTCCCAAAAAGCATCTTCCAGAGGAGCATCAGACCATTGCACAAGATACTCACGTTTTTCCTGATGTCCCACTTTGGTCATCTTGCTGTCTAAGATAGCAATTGGCAGTTGGAGTGGTCGATTATCTACCATAAATTGAGGCACAAAAACAGGTTGCTCTGGTGGTGGTCCAAACCAAGGTTTCAACAAAGATATATGAAATGTAGAATGGATTTTACAGCCCTCTGGCAATTCAAGTTGGTAAGCTACTGCACTAATCACTTTGATGATTTTAAATGGACCAAAAAATTTCTTGGATAGCTTATGATTGCAACGACGCTCTACTGACACCTGTCTATAGGGTTGGAGTTTACCCAAACAAAATCACCCACTGCAAACACCTTGTCATGTCTGTGCTTATCTGCTTGTAATTTCATTCTCTTTCTTGCTTGCTGCAGATTTTTCTTCAAACTTTGTAACACGGCATTGCGTTGATCTAACAAAGTATCCACAACTTCGACTTTAACTAAACCTTTCGGATAAAAAGGAATTTGGGAAGGAAGCTTGCCATATAAAGCCTGGAATGGGGACATCCCAATGGCAGAATGCACTGCTGTATTATAATGCAATTGTGCCCATCCTAGCAACCTGGACCACTCATGAGGTTTATCAGTACAAAACAGCCTCAAATATTGCTCGACATAACTGTTAGTCACTTCTGTTTGGCCATCAGTTTGGGGGTGATAGGAGGTGCTAGCCTTCGATGTAGTCCCACTATTCTTGAAGATGGCTGACCAAAATTGGCTCAGAAATATCCTGTCTCTGTCAGAAATGAGAGATCTTGGAAAACCATGATTTCGGACTACCAAATCACAAAATAAATTGGCCACTTTTGCAGCAGTGAAAGATGTAGGAAAAGCACCAAAATAAGCATATTTGCTCAGCCTGTCAACAATGACCAAAATTGTTGTCAAACCGTTTGAAAGTGGTAATCCCACAATGAAGTCTAAAGTCAACTCTTCAAAGACTCCTTCCGGTATTGGCAATGGCTGTAATAAACCAAAGGGAGCTTGTGTCATAGTCTTCATTTGTTGACAAAGTTGACAAGCTCTAACATATTCTTTAACATCTTTGCGCATTGAGTCCCAATAGAATGATGCAGCTACCCGAAGCAATGATCTAAGCACTCCAGCATGCCCTCCTACTAAAGAATCATGAGCTTCCCGAATGACTACTGGAATGAGATTAGATGTAGAGCTCAGTAACATGCTCCTAGGCCCCTTTCCCGTCGCCGATAGGTTTGTTTCCATTATGGTCTTCTCCTTCGCATGCAATGCCCCAATCGATTCATTCAATTGTTGCATCTGTGCGATCACCAAAGCGATTTGACTCTGTGACTCACCAAATCGATGTTGTAGTGACGACACTTCTTCCGCCAGTTCTTGAATCTTCATGATCAAGAGCTCACAAGATGAAAGCACCAATGTTAGGTCTCTCAAAGTTAGAGAGAACGTTTCTGAGAACAAAACAGAACAATGAACAACTTTTTTATTGAATGCTGAATCAGTTTACAATTTGGGTATTTATGCAACACCTATACATCTGTAATATTACTCTATGCCACGTGTATTACAAATGTCATATTCTTCTATTCCTATTTACAACATATATTAACTGATAACTATTAATACAATGACTTCTAACAATAGAAGTCTCTCAGCCTCGAAGAAGGAATTCTTGGTCTACAGGTTCTGCTTGCTGTGGACTCTCTTCCTCTAACAAATGGGTACAACAGATGCTCTTGCCAAAATCTGGGATGTAAAAAGTCAAGTATAATTTTTTATTTGAATTTTAATATTCAATTTCATTCCTAGAGTATGTGTGTGTGTGTTTTTTTTTTTGGTAGTTGAGAGTATGTGTTTTCACCTCCTCTTCGCTGTAGGTAAATGTTGCTAAGTTTGATGGACATGTAGGGCCAGTGACTGCTATATCCTTTTCTGAGAATGGATACCTCTTTGCGGTCTGAGAGAAAATGTAATCAGTAAAAGTAGGATGGTTATTTATATAGTTTTTTTATTGTACTCTTAAATTTGACATACTGCAGTTAATGATAATGTAAAGCTTTGGGATTTCGTAAATAGAAAAATTTTCGGAACTTTACTCCATATGACTCAGAAACTCCAACAAACTGTGGTATTCATTTTGACTTTTAGTTTATGGTCCTATTATATACATGGTAAGAAATTATAGCTATTTCTAAAGGTCTTCATCAAATTCTCTGTATCTTACGGTGGAGTTCGACCATAATGGATCCTACTTTGCAGTTGTTGGCTATGATATTAGGTGAGGAATACCGTCTTGTACTGGATTTCGTGATGGTTTCAAGATGTTCCAGCAAAAATCTTCTCACGCTTGTCATTTGTCAACCCCTTCCATTAGTTTTTTTTAAGCAGATTCCCAGTGCCTGTTAATTTATGCAGGATTAGCCAAGTTGCTAGTGTGAAAAATGAATGGAGAAGTATTGATTAAGTTACACCGTTAAGGATTGACTTGAATGAAAAAAAACATAGGGGATAAATGATAAAAAAAAAACTATAGATATGTAAATGACTCAAAGGCAAATCATACGGGGATATTTTAACTTTTTTGTATACTTTTACGGGAAAAGTGTGTATCATTGGATGTAAAGTTGTGTCATTTTAAGATAAAGAAAGAGATAGATAAAGGAAGAGAGAGTTGACAAAAAAAAGTAAAGGTGTAGGTCCAACCTCTTTATGAGAGTGAAATGATATAAATTATATCATTTAAAAAGATAAACATTTTTCCCTACTTTTATATCACATGTTTAAAAATTTTATTATAAAATATCATAATGATATTGTTAAGTGCTAATTTGGATAAAAGAAACTTGCATGGTTTAAAGGTTTTTGGACAGTACTAATGCAGTCAAATAATAAAATGGCTAAACACACGTTACCCTATTATACTTTTTTTTTTTTTTTTTTGTCTTAAAAAGTTTAAGTGGGGTTAGACACCGGTATCCCACTAGGGTCAGGGAAGACCCCCCAACCTCTTTGAGGATTTCTGGGAGGAATTACATATCACCCACCAACAAAGTCCTCACATTGGCCAGCGGGGTTTGAACCCACGCCCTTGAGGTCATGTTTCAAAAGACCACTTTATACTTTTAATTATTGCAATTAACCTTCTTGAACTATGTAATATCAATAATTAAACATATCTGTTAATTTTTTTACGAACTCTGTTATCCATCATGTGTGCTTCTCTGTCTTCTCACTTAATCAATGTTATTATTGCCCTAACCCATATCCTTTCTATTCAAAGGTTACACAGGTTTATGAAGGTTACACAGCCCTAACCCCAACCCATTTTTATCATTGTTTGGTAAACTCTTTGCTGTGTTTGAAGGTTCATCTTGCTTAGTGTTCCGGATGGCCCAACAACACAGCGGCCCAAAGGTCCAAGCCCAATCCCCTTATCCATGTCAGTCCTACCAACTCTCAGCCCCCCAACCCCCAACGCGATGACACTCCCTAGGAGAGACACCAAAATGTCTCATCTTGGGATTCTAGCCCCCAAGGAGACCGCCCCAGGTACCATAAGAGGAAACTGTCTTTTATCACATGTTGACATCGCCAGGCACAAAGGGTGCATCATTGCTATCATGGCAGTGCTTGCCACGCCCAGCAGCCTCTGCCACCCTTAGCAGATCCCAAAGAGGGTTGACCCCCTCCTCACCAACCCATACAAGATCAACATCACCTTCTCCTATAAATAGCCCTCTTCGCACACAAGGGAGGCATCTTATGTATCGTTATTCAGCCCATTAATCTTGAGTCATACACACACACACACCCAATCCCCATTATTATCTGTTAGCTTCATACTTGGAACTATATCTCCTAGCTTGGTCTCTACTTGTGCTAGAGGTATAACCCATATAGTGATTCCATCATAGAAGGAAACATAGTGGGCTTATAGTCCTCATACGGTACACTTAGTTCGTGAAAGTTGGAAGTATGCTTATGTAATGAAGAAGCCTTTGTCATATATCTTGCCACCATCCTTAAATATTTTGCAAAGGAGGTAACTTCCTTGACCCCTCTCATTTTATAATCTTTTTCATCCTTGTATCTCTCATTGGATTTAGAGATTTGAGATTGAGTTTGATTTTCCTAATTTTAGCAAATGATTCATAGAATAAATTTCATAGAAAGATAGTAGCATAGTTATTTGTTACTGGCTACGAAGCACCGACACTTCAAAAATCCTGACATGTCGTGTCCGACACTTTCTGACACTCCGACACTTTCCGACACTCCAAGTTGTAAAGACTCAAAAAAGGTTCAAAGATTACGTTGCGTTGTATTTTGAGTTCCAACTATTAGATTCGTTAGATTACGATTACAATTTTATTGAGTTTAATATAAACATTTGGAATATATTATATTTTTTGCAAAATTGATGGGTATTATAAGTTTAGCTTTATTTTTTTGTTAAATTATTAAATACTAAATATAATATACACTACATAAACTAAAAATATTATATAATATCAAAATGTGTCCTAACGTGTCGAAAATTAATATTTTTTAGAATTAACGTGTCGGAGTATCGTGTCGTGTCGTATTTCGTGTCCCGTATCGGTGTCGGTGCAACATAGGTTACTGGTTCACTGGCTTCCATTATCAATGATATGGATTTGAATAACAATAAACTGGTGAAACGTATGAGAAACTATATATTTTTCAAATATAATTAATTCACTAAAAGTTAAAAAATTTAATCAAATGATAAAAGTAAATAAAAAATTCTTTTGATTCTTTGTTTTTAGAACAAAATAATTGTCTCCCTCTTTCAACAATAAGACTATTGTAGCATTCTTTTCCCCATTCAAGTGAAGAAATCACGTTAATGTCTCTATATGATATCTTTTTAACATAATTATCGTTGGAAAAATTGCTCTAGCCATAATCTTTATTGTATTTTTAATATTTTTTCACATAGACAATAAAGATCAGCTTGCTTTGAATTTTAAATATTTTGCATGAGTGCTTTATATCAACATCATATTAGTCTTAATAGCTAAAAAATATAATCTTAGAATTTTGAAGAAAATTAATCAATTCAGTATTGGATCCAAACCAAAGCTAAGTTGAATTTATCCAAACTTGTATGACATTATACCTAAATTTCTTAGTTCATGTTTAGAAATTAATTAGGCTTTATATATTAAAAGCTGAGTTTAATTTTCAAAATTTGTTTGTTTATTTGTACAAATATTAACCATGGGCACTATTATGGAGGAATCTCCAATGCTTATGGACGTTCCAATTGACATTGAAACACATCAGACTAATAGTAAACCAGAGTCAGCCATAAATTTAGATGGATGTGACTTCCCCGATAGTGATATTGAGATGCTAGACTTGTTCTGTGAGGCCAGGTTAGGATTTGTTCATGTTGATGTTGAGACTTTCCTAAGAGGTGATAATGCTAGGCTCTTTGGGCAGCATATTGAATGGAATGATGATATTCAATTTGATTATGCAGATAATGATGAGTTATATAGCCTTGGACAATTCCGATGATGACAATAACGATAAACCAAACTGGCGAGATTTCAATGAGAAAAATGGCATGCATAGAAAAATATATTTGGAAGTTGGAAGGAAGTTTGCAAATTTTAGAGTTTACAAAAAAGCATTAAAGGAGTACTGTATTGAAAATGGGATTGATTTTTCATACATTTGCAATAACTCTAAGGGGATTGCGGTAATGTGTAAGAATCAATGTGGGTGGAGGATACATGCTTCACCTACAAAAGAGGGAGATGCATTCCAAATGAAGAAATTTCGTCAAAAAGACCACAATTGTTGTGGGGTTATAAGCAATACCGAAGTCACTGCATCATGGTTGTCTAATAAGTACATGACAACATTCTTGTTCAACCAGATTGGAAGAACATTGCATTTATCAATCAGGTGCATAGAGATTGCAACGTGCATGTCTCAACATCTAAAGCTTATAGAGCCAAGAGAATGTCCATTGGACATGTCGAGGGAACTAATTTGGAGCAATTTTTCAAGGTGTGGAAGTATTGTGCTGCAATTAGAAAATTTAGCCCCGTCAGTATAACAGTTTTCTAAACAGAATGCTTCATTTTTCAGAGGACATATATTAGCCTAGATGCATAGAAAGGCTTTTTAGTTGCATGTAGGCCTATTATGTGTGTGGATGGTTATTTTTTAAGAAAGTCAGTTTGGAGGCCAATTATTATGTGTAGTTGGAAAGGATGGAAATGAGAATATGTACCCTATAACATTTGCAATGGTTGAAGCTGAAACAAGGGATAGTTGGTGTAACACCTCGTGTGCACCCGGTGTATCACCTCGTGTGCACCCGGTGTATCACAATATGGTATTAAGCGCAATATAATTAATAAACAAAGCGGAAGTTACATATATAAATGACCCAATTACACTTAGGTAAACTGGGAACTAACATTTTCCTTTCCTTATGTATTGTCATAACTTCATTTATTTCAAGATTACTCAAATTGTCATACTTTCTTATACCTCAAATCTCTAACACTTGAGACTTTACTGTAACAGCCCGTTACGTACCGGTGTTGTTAACATTGATTATGATATTAAGCGTAGTTACAATCGTAGCAGTTCATTTAAAAATGCGAGTAAACTTTTTCCTTTTCATTACGTAAGCATTTAAAACAATAATTAAAATGTAATGATGAAAGCTGTGATCATAACTGAAATCTAAATACAGAATAATTAAAATAAATTCCTAAATATCATATATTGCTTGGCAAAAAAAATTAATTTATTACTTTTTTAATAAAAAATTACGAATAAGTTGTCGTTTTGCAAAAAATTACGAATCTATAGCACCCAAACACGCCCACATGGGGCGTGTTCTGATGGAGAAAGACACGCCCATGTGGGGCGTGAGCTTGTAAAGGAAACACGCCCAAGTTAGGACGTGTGCGGCAGGAGAGAGAAACGCCCATGTGGGGCATGAGCTTCTGAACAAGACACGGCCAAAGTAGGGCGTGTTCTAGGAGAGAGACACGCCCACGATAGGGCGTGTTCTCCGCGATGTATATAAATCTTTTTTTCACTTTTTTACCTCATTTCCACCCTCCCATCTTCTCTCTAAATTGGTATATGTTGGTTTTATGACTTATTTACACACTTAGAAATTAGTTTGTGACAATTAATATTTTTTTATGAATGACACTTGCAAACATATTGAACTTTCAATTAACCACATTATAATTAGGGTTAAAGACGAATGAATAACGTATGCAATATTAATTTAAATTGAATTTGAATTAATATTTGTATTGAAATATATTGATAGAATAATGTAATGTTAAATGAATTAATTGTCAATGATGTTAATTTAATTGAAATTAATATAACAATTGAAGTTAGTTAAATGCTATTTAATTAAGTGCAATTAAATTTTATTTAGTGTAAATTAATATAATATCAATAGTAATTTGGGTACATCTTTTTCATCTGTAGTAGTATTCTATTATGGCCCATTCGTCTTCATCAGAGTCCTCGCGCTCTGGATCCGATGGTGATCTTGAGCCATCCGATCCTTGTACGCATGTACTTCCTGGTCCATATAGGTGGGAGGTACTCCATAAGAGGACACAGCACAGTCACGTTTCACAAGTTGTGTGGAACGAGGATACGGTTAGGGGGTTAAAGACGAGGCGAGGGAAACTTCAGGGGGGACCCCATCACGATGATATACCAGACGTTGTCGCTGACTATTTGACACAGGCTGGGTTCATACACGTGGCACGTATGAGTCATGTTCAGGTATGTAATGTTTAAATAGCTTAATTAAATTACCGTATGTGGACTTTGTATAATTGTTGTTTTTCCATTACCATATCGATGTCTTCGTCATCGACCACTTGCAAGCTAATGTATTGTTCACATTGCCATAACCTTGCCGTGACAAGAGTGATCAATTGTTTGTCTTGAAGACATAATTTTTGACGTATTTTCTGATGCAGCTCAGCAACCGTTGAGTTTCGTTTAATGCGTGATGGCATTTTCTCCCCTACAAAAATAACACCACGACGACCTTCTTCTTTCCTACCGTTAAAATATAGAACAACACGAATAGTATCAGAATTCACACTCATTTTTAAAATCAAAATTTTAAAAGATAAAACAAAATATGAGTAAACAAGTGCAAACTATCAGAGAGTTTAGCATAACAATGACAGAATTGTGAAGAGTGTGTAGGGGGGTGGGTGTTTAAATAGCAGTCAGTTTAGTCACTCACGCCCATATTTGGGCGTGTCGACCCACTGAACACGCCTTATCCTAGGCGTGACCACACACGCCCTACGTTGGGCGTGTTTCCTTCACAAGCTCACGCCCCACATGGGCGTGTCTCTCTCCATCAGAACACGCCCCATGTGGGCGTGTTTGGGTGCTATAGATTCGTAATTTTTTGCAAAACGACAACTTATTCGTAATTTTTTATTAAAAAAGTAATAAATTAATTTTTTTGCCTATATTGCTTATCTTAAGTCACTAAGAGGTTCCCATAAATCCACTTAGCATAATTCTCACTTTTATGGTTTTTACATAATTGAACATGGTTCAGTATTTTGGACACTGTGCGTGATTTAGTCGTTACAAGGCTCTCATATTTTAATATGTTATTCTAGACTCAATTACCTTCCCAACAAGGTATCACACGCCCCATGAAGTTTTCATTTGCTCCGGTTATCACCGTTTGAAGTTGGACAAGCAAAACTGTCAGCCAACCCAAAACAGAGCACCAAACATACCTCACCATTTCTATGATTCTGAACAAACCACTTGACCAATTGCTCTCAAATTTTATACAATAAACTAGACACTTTAAGCTTTAATTTTACATATCATGAGCCTAATTTGAGAAAGAATTGAGGGAGAAATAATTTTTGTAAAACAGTGACCCGACAGCCCCCATGTGCAGAGCCATCTGGGTAGTCTCTACTCAAACGCGTCTAAAGGTCGCTATACAGCTTCAAATGCTACCAAATTTTGCACAACATAGTTGACATCTTAAGCTTCAAAATGATGTATAGCACGTCCCTATTGGACCTCTGTGGAGGGAGATATGCTCTCCCAAAGTTAGCCTAAAATATAGCATGAAAAAATATGACATGATAAATAATCATAATGCATTATACAATGCTCATGCTCTAAGTCTAGCCTATGCCAAAAGTGGCCTCAAAACGCAAAATGCTCTCTAACTCTATGTGCTCATCATGTGGGCCTCTTGCCAATGGCTCCAACCCCGCTACAACTACCTGAAATAATGCCCCAAACACGAGGTGAGATATACAAATATATCTCAGTAACCCAGAGGTTCTAGAGATCACTCTGTCCAATGGCTCACTCAGATGTATTATCAACAATGAATCATAACAACCAAAAAGGGATAAAGCAAGAGATTTAGTGATTTAGAGATGCATAGGAGAAAATATAAGAACTCGCACCGTTAATTTAAGAATTTAATTAATTGAAACAGGAGATTAAAGAGATAAATCCATACTTGACCCTAATAATTAGGAGAAGGCTTAAATAATTATAGTAAGCGATTAATAATGTTGAAAGTCGCTTTTCTGACGAAAAGTGCAGATACTGGTTCTGCTCCTTGGTATAAATGTGTATCGATGAAGTATACCGAAAAGTTATGAAAAGTATGTATATAATCCTAGAATAATATTTAGGACTGGAATACAAAGTTTGAAGTTGAAATAATGATAACTGGCGTCAGGACTGATACCTAGGGGTGTTCATCAACTGATCCAAATCGATTCAAACTGCGGCGACCGAACCAAAAAACCAATAACCGAAAAGCCGAAAACTGAAAAAAAAAACCGCAAATTTTAATTGGATTGGATCGGTTTTCGGATTGATTGATGAAAACCGATCCAATCCAAACCGATCCAATATATTAATTCCCCTCTACCTACTTGGGCCTTTCCCTAATCATAGCCCAAAAATTTCTAAACCCAAGAAAAAACCTAGTCACATCTCATCAACAAAATTTTATCTGTGTAGAGCTTCATTTCTCATTGTCCCACAAAATAATAATTATATTATCGTTTACTAATGCTTTTGTATTTCAATTTTTTTTACAAAGTCAATATATACAAAGGATGTTATTTGCACAATAATCATGAAACAAATTTTAAGATTTTCAGAAAACCGAAAACCGATCCAATCCAAACCGAAAAAATTTGGATTGGATTGGATCGGATTTGAAAAAAATCCAAACCGAATGGATGATTACATGATCAATCCGAAGGGATTGGATCGGATGATTTTTGCTTCCAAAACCGATTCAATCTAGATCACGAACACCCTTACTGATACCGGCTACGTAAAAGCGCGTACCGGCAAAGTGCTGAGAAAAATATAATAAAAATATGACAAATCTTAAAAAAATGGCTAGGTTCAGAATCCAAAGTTTGGGATTAAAATGATAAGCGTAGCTATTAGTGCTAATACAATGTGATTAAATTTAAAGTCCCTATATATAGACATGGGCATATAACCCTAGGCTAATCTTCTTCAGCCTCTACGTGAGTTTCTGAAGTTTAGGCAGCCACCTTGTGTAACATCCTGTGTATACCCGGTTTGTTATCATGTCATCGTATTAAGCCACGCTTAATTAAAAATGAGGAATAACTTTTTCTTTTCAATTATGACGTCATTAATATTACCAAGTTGATTACTTAATCCTTTTAAAAACATTGCCTGTATGTAATTGCAAATAGACAGCTATCTACACTGAATAACCTCATAATATAAATATGTGAGTATCTAAGTCACGAATCTACAACACGTAGTCCGGACATAATTCTGATACATTAATACAACTCGAATCCAAATAAGGCATAGTCAATCAACGTGGCATGGACAACCCCCATGCTCACCAATTAAGGCAACAAAGCCCAACAGAGTCTCAGCTCAATAAACAACATAAAGACAGTAAACATAAACAACATCCAATCATATCATCATAGCAGATATACAACAGTCAACTCAGCTCCGGCCTCCTGCCGCTCGAGGTCTCAACCCCTGAGTTACCTGAACCTAAAATATGTGCCCCAAACGTGGCGTGAGATCTCTAAACAGAAATCTCAGTAAGGCAAGGGGTCCTCGAAGATTTCTCCACCCCAAGCTCACTTACATGTGCAATATAAGTTCAAAAGCAGAAATATAATATAGGTTCCAAAATCAGTGCAATGCAGCAGAATAATCATGTCATATGTGTCAACTATTCTACTGGCCAGAGAAATGCGAGACTTACATACGTCTATTGCCTACATTTAGTGCAAGTCACTACTTACACCCACCCACAGAATCACCCTATGGCATGTTTCATACATACACAGGCTTACCGTCTAGGTGGAACAACACATGCATATTATAAGCACTTGCACATAACAGCTCAACAACATTTTAAAATCAATACATGAAAACACATCATGCATATAAACCATTCCCCCATGGGGTATGGTGGAACCAACAATGGCTAAACCGAGGACATGAAAGCTTACCTCGCAAGCTAACTATCCAAGCCAAGCTCACACTAGCTCAATGCCTACAAACAGCACATTCACAATCTGTTTATACAATAATTAATCATCAATAAACATTGCCCAAGATTCCATTAAGTGATTAAGGCTTTCCAACTCATTTTAAGCTATTTCATGCAAATTCTGCAGGAGGTATTCGAATACTCCTCGATGAGTATTTGAATACTCCATGTCTCCCGAAAGTATCCGAATACTTTCCCTCAAGTATTCGAATACCACTAGGTATCCGAATACTTTTCCCCAGTATCCGAATACCACCAGGTATCCGAATACAAATACCACAGTATTCAAATACTACCCAGTATTTGAATACTTATTCAACGGTATCCGAATACTTTTCTTCCCAGAAAAGTATTCCCATACTCCTCTAAGGAGTATCCGACTACTTAAGGATAAGTATTCGAATACTACACGAAAAGTATTTGAATACTTATCAGACAGAATGCAGAAATTCGAGCATTCTCTGCATAAGTCCATATTTAAGGGTCCAAACGTGATCTGGAGTCCAATAACTCCATCAACAGATGTTCATTAACATGTTTTAGACTTAGATTACCTGCCTTTAGCTCAAATGGTTCAAGTTTCACTTTTTAATGGACTAAACAAGCTAAAATCATGAATATACCAAAGAGGTGATCATGGTGTACCTCAAGTGACTCAAACTTAGAAAAAGACTCCTCCTTGTAGCTTCCAACAAGGCTCAAAGGTTCTGACTTTGCAAGAGCACAAAAATGTACTACAAGGCTGGACCTTTCTCCATCAAAATGGCACCATGAGGCTCAAAATGCCAAGAAGATGACCCCTCACAAACCACACTCAGAACGCAGCCCTCAAAACCTCTCAACTCAGAAACTAAACTCAGAAATGGGTTACCTTTCACTCACTCAAGGCTCAAGCACACTTAAGTATGAAGCTTTTATGAAGGATTCAAGAGGAAAGGTGACCTAGGATCATGTGCCACCTCTATTTAAATGTGTGCTTATTTTAATCACACAGTATTAGCGCTAATAGCTATGCTTATCTTTTTAATCTCAAACTTGGGATTCTAAACCTAGCCATTTTTCTAGGATTTGTCATATTTTTATTATATTTTTCGCAGTACTTTTTCGGTACGCGCTTTTACATAGCCAATATCAACTCTGGCACCAGTTCTCATTATTTTGACCTGAAACTTGTTATGCTAGTCCTATATATTATTCTAGTGACATATACATACTTTTCATAATTTTCCGGGATACTTCATCGGTACGCATTTATATCGTGGAGCAGAACCGGTATCTGCACTTTTCGTCAGAAAAGCAACTTTCCACATTATTAATCACTTACCATAATTATTTAAGCCTTCTCATAATTATTAGGGTCAATTATGGAATTATCACATTATTATCATAATTAGATAATTAGATTTCTAATTTAGCGACGCGAGTTCTTACACTCACCCCACCTTTTAAGAATTTTGTCCGCAAAATTAGAAACATACATGTCTCGCAACTCAAGGTACTGCCGGAGAAACTCTTCCTCTCGCTCCCAAGTACACTCCTCAAGAGTTCTTCCCGTCCATTGCACTTTGACCATCAGAATGATCTTGCTCCTCAGCTTCTTCACGCTGCGATCGAGAATCTTGAGTGGTCCGACGAGAGTTTTCAAGTTCTCCCGAACTTCCACATCATCCGATTGCACCACCTGCGAAGGATCCACAATGTACTTCCGAAGCTGAGACACGTGAAACACGTCGCGGATGTTGGCCAAGTTCAGAGGCAAGGCAAGCCGATAGGCAACATGTCCTACTCTACCAAGAATCTGGTATGGTTCAATGAATCGCGGGCTAAGCTTCCTCACTCCGAGGGCCCGACCAACACCGGTGACAGGTGAAAGTCTCACAAACACGTGCTCACCCTCACTGAACTCCAGTGGGCGATGCTTAACATCATAGCAACTCTTTTGGCGATTCTGCGCCTTCTTCAACTTTTCTCTGATCAACTGAATTTGCTGGAGGTATCTCCTTGTCTCCAACCTGAGACCAGCAGGTAGAAGTCTGACACCTCCTACCATACAACGCCTCGTAGGGTGCCATGCCCAGGCTAGCATGGAAACTGTTGTTGTACGAAAACGCAACCAATGGCAGGTACCTATCCCATGTTGAACCCTGCTCCAAAGTGCAAGCCCTCAACATGTCCTCCAATGTCTGGATGGTTCGCTCAGTCTGTCCGTCAGTCTGAGGGTGATACGCTTTACTCAATCTCAACTGAGTACCAAAAGCTCCCTGCAGTGCCTCTCATAACCGAGATGTGAACTTCGGGTCCCTATCACTGATGATACTCTCGGGCACCCCGTGCAGTCTCACAATCTCGCGAACATACAGTCTGGCCAATTGCTCAGTAGTGAAGCTCACCTTCACCGGAAGAAAGTGGGCAGACTTAGTCAATCTGTCCACAATAACCCAAATAGAGTCACAGCCAGCCTGAGTCTTCGACAATCCCACCACAAAGTCCATGGAAATTCTCTCCCATTTCCATTCCAGAATCTCAAGAGGTTGAAGTTTACCAGACGACTTCTGGTGTTCAATCTTCACTTTCTGATAAATCAAACACTTGGACACATACACAACTATGTCCTTCTTCATGCCCAGCCACCAGTAATTCCTCTTTAGTTCCTGGTACATCTTTGTAGCACTAGGGTGGACCGTAAACTGGCCCTTATGAGCCTCTGTCATCACCTCCTCAGTCAACGGACCTCGAAGAACCAAAATCCTCTTCTGGAAAGTCAACAATTCGTCCTCATTCCATGACACACCGTCTTGGTTCTTTACATAATCTAGGCACTCTCTGTACTTGCGCCTCTTTGATCTTTTCCATGAGCTCATTCTCAACTTGCACAATTTCCATTTCGAGAAGTGAACCCCCAAACAAAGACGTCACCGTCAGATCTCGAAACTGCTCAATAATATCATAGTCACCCATCGTCAAATTGGATAGACTCACAGATTTCCGACTCAAAGCATCAGCTACCACATTGGCCTTGCCAGGATGGTACTTCATCTCAAAGTCGTAGTCCTTCAGATACTTCATCCATCTCCTCTGTCTCATGTTCAGCTTTTTCTGGTCAAACAGATACTTCAAACTCTTGTGATCACTGAACTCGGCAAACTTCATGCCAAAAAGATGATGCCTCCAACTCTTGAAAGCAAACACAATAGCAGCCAACTCCAAATCATGAGTCGGGTAGTTCTCCTCATAAGGCTTCAACTGCCTCGAAGCATAGGCAATCACTTTGCCCAACGGCATCAACACACAGCCCAGCCCCTTTCCGGAGGCGTCAATGTACAGCTCAACTTCCTCAGCAGGATCAGGAAGGACCAACACAGGTGCAGTCGTCAGTCTCTCCTTCAACTCCTGAAAGCATTCCTCACACTCATGAGTCCACACAAATGTAGTCTCCTTCCGGGTAAGGTAAGTCAATGGTAGAACCAACATGGAGAATCCCTTGATGAACCTCCGATAGTAACCTGCCAAACCCAAGAAACTCCTAACTTCAGTAACCGTCTTAGGCCTCTCCCAATCTAGCACAACCTCAATCTTGTTCGGGTCAACTGCAACTCCTTCTACAGAAATCACATGCCCAAGGAACTTCACAGACTTGAGCCAAAACTCACACTTGGAAGGCTTAGCATAAACTTTTTCTCCTTCAGCACTTGCAACACCATCCTCAAGTGCTCAACATGCTCCTCCTCTGTCTTGGAGTAAATCAAGATATCGTCAATGAAGACGATCACAAACTGATCCAGGTACGGCTGGAAAAGCCTGCTCATGTAATCCATGAACACTGCAGGTGCATTGGTGAGTCCAAACGGGATTACCAAATACTCATAGTGACCGTATCTCGAACGAAACGCAGTCTTGGGAACATCCTCCGGCTTCACCCGAATCTGATGGTATCCGGACCGGAGATCAACCTCCGAGTACACACAAGCTCCCTTAAGCTGATCCAACAAATCATCAATACGAGGAAGGGGATACTTGTTCTTGATTGTCACCTTGTTCAGCTGCCTGTAATCGGTGCACAATCTCATAGTCACGTCTTTCTTTTTCACAAAGATGACCGGTGCTCCCCATGGAGACATGCTCAGTCGAATGAAGTCTTTCGCCGAAAGATCCTCAATGTGCTTCTTCAGCTCTGCCAACTCTATTGGCGACATCCAATATGGAGCTAATGAAATAGGCCCCACACCAGGCAATAAGTCTATGAAGAACTCCATCTCCCGCTGTGGCGGAAACTCAGGAATCTCCTCAGGAAACACCTCGAGGAACTCCTCCACCACAGGAATGCCAGTGATATCCTCCTGTGTCCCACTCACCAAACCTCTCAACATGACATAACCGAATGCCCCTGCTCTCAAGGCTCTCCTAGCCTGCAACACTAAAATATAAGGCGAGGAAGTGGCTGTGGAATCACACGGAGACATCACCACTCGCTTGGCACAACAGTCAATCATCACACAATTCTTGGACAACCAATCCATGCCAAGGATGATCTCCAAGTTAGCCATCGGCAATCCTATCAGATCCACCAAAAAATCACGGCCATACCACTGAAACACGATATCTTGATGTACAGTGAAGGTATGACACTTTTCTCCGGTGGTGGTAGTCACCCGCAACGGTGGAGAAAGCACATCACTTGGCAACTCAAGCCCCATAGCAATTAGCGTTGCAATGAAGGAATGCGTAGCCCCGGAGTCAAACAATACATCAACAACAGATCCACTAATGGAAACATTACCTCTGACAAGGTTTGGAGCTCGGCCGACTGTTGCCGATTTAAGGTGTAAACACGTCCAGTGGTAGGTGGCACCACATGTGCTGTTGTAGGTGGTAGGCGAACCATCTGAAGTGGAACTGCCTGAACCGCTGCAGTTCTCGCGGTCGATGACGGACAATCCCTAGAATAGTGGCCCGCCTGGCCACATTGAAAGCAGATCAACTGACTGGTAGCACACGGCCCCACATGAAACTTCCCACATCCCGAGCATCTGGGAGTAGGATGTCTAACTGAACTCCCCTGCGTCGAAGTCCTCTTGAACTGACTAGGCGCCTGCCTAGCAGCCAACTGCTTTCCCTTTCCCTTACCAGCGAACTTCCTGTCCTTCCAAGAAGTGGAACTACCAGTTCCCTTAACATCAGCAATCTTGGCCCTCTTGGCTTTACTCACAATGCAGACATCCCCGATGTCTCGACACTGCTGTACCAGTGTCCCAAAGTCTCTCGATGCAACTCCAACAATGCGATCAACTATCTCCTCATTAAGTCCCCTACGGAACTTAGCAGCCAAGAAGGTCGGAGTAGGCATAGCGATCCTGAAATGTGCAAACTTGACCAGTTTATTAAATTTAGCCAAGTACTCGTCAACAGACAACGAGCCCTGTACCAATCTGTCGAACTCCCCCTACTTCCTCTCCTGAGCATCGTATAGGAAATACCTCCCAAGGAAGCCATGTCATGACATAACCCTGCATCTCATAAGTTTGAGAGGTGTTCGTCCACTTCTCGTGTGCATCGCCCTCCAGCATATACGTCGCAAACATCAACTTTTGCAGATCAGTGCATTGCATGACTTAACCACATAAGATCATAAGATCCGTCAAAAGAAGGTGGCTTATGCTTGCAGAAAGCATTAAGCCGGCGGTCTATCACATCACGGTCCTCCATGGGCTCATGGTAGGGTTCCATCACCCCAGTACGCTGACTAATACCCTCCACGTGACTCAGGCTATCATCTTGAAGACTGGGTGGAGGCGGTGGAGGTGGTAGCGGTGGACGTGGTGGTGGAGGAAACTGACCCTCATTGCGGCCAGCCCTCATCTCCTCCAACATGACCCTCATCATGGTCATGTTCGCCAGCTTGTTCGCCTCAAGAACATTTTTCGTGGCCTTCCGGTTCACCTCTCGAACGACGTCCATCATCGCCTGGTTGGCTGATGGGACGAAAATTCGTGCCCATCTAAGACCATTTTGATGGCAAAATGCCATTTGTTCCCTCACCTGATGAGCAACTTTAGCACTAAAAGCACATGTTTAATATCTTTTTGACAAAAACACAGTGGGGAACAGATGATGACGTAAGTCTTTGGAAAATATATAAAAAGGGGAACAAATTTGGAACATTAAATACACCTGCTCCACTCATTTAATATTTCTGACCACTTTGTAGGAAATGTTGGAAAGAAGTTTCCATAAAGCATAAGCGGTGCAGCAATCAAGCAAGAGGAAACGTGCGCAGCAGAGAATAAACTGTTTCTATTGGTTAAAGAGGAAAGCAAGGAATGAGGATGATCAGAAGGAAAGACAAATCTCAACAATAACTGTCCCATCCAGCCATTTGCGCCCCTCAAAGCACTGTTCACACCGCCCCTTTCATGCAGTCAAGAAAACAACTCCAAGAGATTTACAAGCTTGCCATTCACTCTTCTGCCTATAAATAGGACGTCCCAGTACGAAGACAAGCATCAAATTCCTTAAGAAGAGATCACTTAGTTTATTTTATAGTTTTCTTTGTATTTTTGTATAGTTTTAACTTTAGTTAAGTGACAACACTTCTTCTTCATTCTGTATCACCCACTTGAGACTCCTCACGAGCAATAACCATATTCTTCACTTTTCATTTCGTTGTAATCAAGTTATTTTCATTTAAATACAAGTGTTCTTTCTCTCCTTTCCATTCGTTATCTCTAAACTGAATCTTGGGTCTATGGGACTTCAGTTTGGAATAATTATGTTTAAACTAGTAGCCATGGGATAAACTATCTGTGGAACGGAAAAACTGCAAAGTTCTTAAAGACTTATTTTCGAAACTTTTGTATTTAAGCTTTTGGATTTGTCTGGTTAACTAAGCTATATTCATTGTGTATCAATGGAAATTGAACACATACTGAGAAAGGAACTTCCATAAGGAAGGGATTTTAGACAGCTTAACCAGAGGGGGAAGGTAGTGTTGTGGAAACAACACTGCTGGTTGCCATAGGAATAAGGGGCCACCTCGTTCATTTTAAGGTCCTGTACCCAGTACTTGTTGGAGTCAAGGGAGCCATAGGAATATGGAAACTTGTGAGCCATCCAGTCCATAAGCTGAGGAATCAGACGTTGGCAGTTAAGAGACTGGAACAAAGACAAAAGTGTGAAGTCTTGAGTAGAAAGAATAATTATTTAAGAATAGAACTGTGGATCCGTTCCTTCTGTTAAAACTGTTTTACACCATCCATCCTGTTGTCTCTTAATTACTGTTATTACTATTGTTATTTTTCTGCTATTTGTTCAATCTTGTATCTATAACTCTCCAATGAATATTGCTTTTCCTTTTCTCAACAAGAAGAGTATCATACATAACGAAGCGATGAACTGTTTGCTGTCAGATTAAACCTACTATCCTTGAGGAATGTTGTCAAGATAGTAGGGAACATTTGACCAGACAGGTCAATTACTAACTTTTCTTTTTATTTTCATTCATTGTAAAATAGTATAAGACATTAATTAGAGTTCCATCCTTGTGGGAAGGTTAATCTGGGCATTAATACTCCCATTTATTACTTGATGCGTGCACTTGCGCACTTGGGTTGAAACTAAGAGAGCAACTGTGTTCTTTCTTAGTGAATTAGGAACGTCTTCATCATAATATATTTTTCACCCAACAGCTTTCGACCCAACAAGTTTTTGGCGCCATTGCCGGGGATAGATACACTAAATTTTGTCCTTATTACTGTTTTAAGTACATACATACCCTGTATATTTCATTTTTATTTTTTATTTTATTTTTGTCACATATTCTGTTGATATATATACTATCTTTTTTATGGTTTATGAGTGAAGAGTCTGAAAACAGATTCTCACCACTTCACTGAAATACCTGAATTTTTCTTTGATCCTGAGCCAAAACGTACCTTACATAGAAGGAGAAGAAATCTCAGGGAAAATAATTTTGAAAACATGGCTGATTATAACAATAACAATGAAGGAATCCCTCATGAACAGAACTTTAGAACTTTGGCTGCTCCTTTTAGGAACATACCAGAAAGAGGAGTAATCCTCCCTCCTGTAGCTCCCAATTTTGAATTAAAGCCCATCATGTTCCACATGATAAGGGAAGCTGGAGTCTTTCATGGACTCCTTGCAGAAGATCCTTACACACACCTCACAAACTTTCAAGACATCTGTGATAACTTCAAAGCTGAGGGTGTAACAGAGGAAAGTATGAGAATGAGGCTATTCCCCAATTCCCTAGGCTCAAAAGCAAAAACATGGATGAAAACTCTCACCCCTGGATCCATACACTCTTGGGAGGGACTTTCTAACAAGTTCATAGAAAGGTTTCTCCCTATGTCTCGCCAAGCTGATGTTAGAGCAGAACTCTCTAACTTTAGAATTTTTTATGGAGAAAATCTTTATGAAGCTTGGGAGAGATACAAGGACATCATCAGAAAATGTCCAAACCATGGGGTGGAGAGTTGGGGTGTTTTACAATCTTTTTATAAAGGCATAGATCATACTTCTCAATCACATTTAGACTTTGCTGCAGGAGGATATTTCTTTACAGGAACCCTTGAATCCAGGTATGAAATCATAGAAGGCACTGCAGAAAGATGTCTCCAATGGCCACTGGAACGGATGAGCCCAGTAAGGAAGCCAGGCATGCTAGAATTAGACAAACAAATTGCCATGGAGTCCCAACTGGCCACATTGATGAATGAGGTGAAGAATCTGAAAGCTAATCAAGAGCAACCAATGATGGAAGTCTTACAACTCACAGCAACTGAGAGTGAACCATACTCAGCCTGTAGTGACCTTCATGATTCAATAGACTGTCCATCTACTGCCTTGGTGTGTTATGCAGAAAAGTTTGGGAACATAAACTTCACCCAGGCCAGAGACAATCAGAATGCAGGAAGAAACAACAATCAAAACCCTGGAGGAACCATAGTGAAAGATCAGAACCATAATCCACAATGGAGATCACCCATGAACCAGAGTCCATACAATAATCAGCAGCAGCATTATCAACAAGGCAGCAGAAATGGAGCATACAAACCACAAAGAAAAACCAATTATGCTCTGTTCCAAAGAGATGACCAACGCATCAACACCCTGAAAAATTATGTCAAAGAACATATCACCAGGAACGATGTTGTGGTCAGAAACATTGAATCCCACCTAGGATAGATAGCTGCTAGCCTCGATACCAGAACACCAGGAAAACTACCAGGGGATACTGAAGTTCCCTCAATATCTTCTCCACAAGAATGAGATGTAAGTAACATGTCTAGCTAAAGACAATAAACTAAGCGCTGACTGGGAGGCAACCTAGTGGATATCTTTGTCCTTTAACAAATAGCAAAGTTTTGGGGTGGTTAAACTTAACCACACAGCTCCCAAAATGGAGGAACGTCTGATGTTCAACTCCAAATCCAAATAAAATACGTTCCATTCCAGGAACGTAGTTTTGGGGTGGTTCAATAACCACACACTCCCATTTAAAAAAATAAAAATTCATTTTACACATTTTATTCGCAAATGTGACAAGGACACCTGTCACAGCTGAGTCACTTACATATACGCAGCCGTTATCAAATCTGCACTCATTGCAAATTTTGAAAACGTCCCCTGAGAAAGCAACTGTCTCCTCAGCCATTAATGCAACTGCTCCTACCCTATTTCCTTCCCTCCCACGTTTCTAACCTAAAACCGTTCCACTCCTTACCACCATCAGTAGTAGTTGAATACCACTCACCCTGACCATTTGTTCCATAACGTTCCCATTCCACTACCTCTTCAACTCCCTGTCTTCAACCTCCACGTCCTGAAAAACTCCTCATTTTCCCTCATCTGCATGCTTATTTAAACTCATTTCCTTTCTTCTTCAATCTTTACCATTCTCTGCTAGCTTAGAAACTTTTGCTCTTATTCTCACTTCCCTCTACATATTGCCCTAGTCTTCTCTTTCTTCAACCATGATCAGACTTTCAGTATCATTTATTCCTGTGGCCAGGCGTGGCTAGGAGCCCGAAATCACTGAGGAGGTTGTTCATCTCTATCCAGAGAGGAACATCTTCCTACAAGATAAGGCTCATCTTCCCTCCTTTGTGAAGAAAGTCTTTCTCAGCCTCAAATGGCTTGCGTTTGCCACTGACGAACGAGAAGTCAACATCTCATTGGTGGCTGAGTTCCTGTATCACGCAAAAAGGCTGCCTAAGGAGAACACCAAGGATGAGGTGACGGTGAGGGGGAAGAAAGTATCATTCTCTCCTTCAGCCATCAAGGAAGTACTCAAACTCCCCACCATTTCCAAATGCACGTACCAAGAATATATAGACAGCAAAGATGTTTTGAAATTCACAAGGGATGTTAAGAACCTGATCGCCATCAAGAATCACGTCTACTCCAAGGGATCCCTCTGTAAAGGAAGCATGAGAGACGAAGCCAGATTCTGGGCTTTGTTTGCCAACTCTAACCTCACTCCCTCCATCCACGATGCCACTGTCAAGTGGGCACTCCAAGTGCAAATCTACTAAATTATGAGGAACATTCCTTTTGATGCAGTACCCTTTTTCTACGGTAGTCTAAAGAAGGAGATAAGGAAGACTATTGTCTGTCTTCCCTGCCTGATTACAAAGCTCTGTTTAAGAGCTGGAGTGAAGACTTACAACGATGATGAGCTGGTGGTGGCATCTGACATCAATTTTAAGACCTGGAATGGTCTGAGGAGCACCTACATTGAGACAGCCGAACCAGTCCCTGAGGAATTCAGGCGCACTGATGTTGATGATGAAGATGAAGAAGAGGGCCTTGAGATCCCATAGAAGGAAACCATGAAGGCCACCTCTTCAAAATCATCCACTTCTGCCTACACGCAGGCAAGAAGATCCATCCCCCCTCCCACCAAGGTAAAGAAAGAAGCCTCTGTTGCTACTGAGAGCAAACATGGCAAAAAGAAATTTCCTGCTAAACCTCCTCGAAGAAAGGGGAACGTTCCAGTCAGAGGCTGAAGAAAACCTTCAGCAGCATCAAGAGGTCAGAGGGAGGGTCCTCTGAGAAACCTATCACCCTCTCTGACAAGGAAGAAGACAGTGAATACAATGAGCCTATTGCCAAAAGGCTGAAGTAAGGAGGAAAGTCTAGGCCTGCTGAGAAGAAGGCATCCCCAAGTAGCTTTGCTACTTCTGAGTCTTTTGACGTTCTGTCCCCTCTTCCATTACCTGTTCACTCTTCACTACCACCAATGAAACAACAACCCTCTCCTAGGCAACAAGAAGGAGAGGGAATTGAAGAAACAAATGCAGCACCTGCTGCAGAAGAACATGTGGTTGAGCAAGAAGCTCAGCCACAAAAGAACCTTGACAAAGGGAAGGGGATTCTTGTTGAATCGCCTAAGAAAAAGAAAAGCCAATTGTGCCCAGGCAAATCAGCCTGGGTGGGCCCCTCTCTTGCCCCATCATCCGACCCGATACTTCTGGGGACGAGGCCATTGCTAGGGCTCTGGCAGAAGAGGAGGGCATGGAAGTTCCTCCACTGATGGAGGAACCAGCTACAACAGGCCCCTCTTCCTAAAAAATACAGGAGGTTGTTGTCAGGCAAGCACCTGAAGAACCTTCAGATTCTGGCAGCAAAAATAACCAGAAGAAGAATGTCAGATCTCGAAACTTCACAATAACAACAAAATCGTCATTCGATTCTCTGGGATCACCAGTCACTCTATCAATAGAGGTGACCCGACCCCACATACTCTATTCCTCACAATAACTTGGGTGAGTTTAGGTCCTATTCCATGACTCTAGCCTCAACTTGACTTACAATTTAGTAAATCATTATTCTAAAATAGAATCATATTCATTTCACAATACGACATCATAATCATGTTCATTGCAATCAATACATGTTAGTTAATTTACCAATTCACGTAGTAACGTACCTTAGTTCACGTACACCTGCAAATTTTCCAATTCAAATAACATAATAAATAATTACTATATGCAACATCATACCTCAATCCCCATGGCATCTGCAAAATCGAAAGTCAATAAAGGATGGTACAACATCGATGTATTTACACAGTTCATAGCAATTACTTCATGCTTAGCACTATCCATGGTGTTAACATGCCAACTACATATGAACATATCAATAATTTACATATTAACCTAGAGTCATGGAGACCACTCGACCAAAACACTTAACTCCTTGAAGAGAATTTCACTTTCTTAACAATTCTGACTAGAGAGTGTTCCTCACTCACCAGCAATAAGATATCTTCTCTTATGTCTATAAAATAAAGCACCATTACCACATGTAATGGCATAAGGCATCTTACCTTTCATGCCAATCTTGGCATATCACTCTTCATATATTTTACTCCTCCCACCACTTGGTGGTTGTAGAGTTTAAACTCATATTTCAAGTCTCTTAATGCATTATTATATCATGAGGCAAACTAAAATTGATCGATCTGTGCACCTCGTGCACCCGGATCACCCGATGAGTCAAACTCAAATCGGTGCCCTCATGGGACTTCCAAAAGTCAACACTCTTAGGATCCCATCCCCAAAGGAAACCCATGACATAGGTTATCAACCAAAAAACTAGTAGGCATACCAGTCTCCAGTGTACCTCATACACAAGGACCACTCAATGAACTACGCATCAACTGAGCGTCCTATCAAACTCCTCAGAGGCACCCTCTTCGGATACATCCCTTCCAGGGATAGTCCGCAATACGCTGATGGCCAATAACCCACTCAATCAACCTAGTTCCTCAAGTTATATTATCAAACACTTCAATACAACATTCAATGTATAAACATAATTCATACATCATATTATGCAATCACAACAATTCAACACAAAATTTCTCAACAGCTCGTCCATACCCAAATGATCCCACGATTGACCATGGGTAGACACTTAAGACCTGCTACGCAGTCTCGGCCATCTAACTAAAATAGCACATCCAAATAAATAGATGAAGTATCGCATTTCTCTTTCGTAGCGGTAATAACCCTCGAAAATGAAGAAAGCTCAATTATGGGCAAGTTCAACCCCACAACAATCGGACTCGCAATAAATAAGTGCGCCGTCCATAAGTCAAACAATACATCACCATAGTATCTCCAACATGAATTACCTCTTGCAAGGTGTGGAGCTCGGTCCATCTGATGACTATCCGATGTATAGACTCAGTCTGTCTCTGGTGGTGCAGGAATCATCTGAAGAGGGGCCGCCTGAACTGCTGCAGCCCTATCAACTAAAGTATAACAATCCTTGGCTATATGGCCACTCTTCCCACACTTGTAACATAGCAACTCTATAGTAGCACATCGTCCCAAATGCTCCTTTCCGCAACCTATACACTTCGGGATAATCAACGGTCTAGCAAAGTTGTCTGCCAGAGTAGCAGACCTCTTGAATTTGTTGCACAGTTGTTTGACCTGTAGCTTCTTCCCTTTACCTTTGCCTCCAAACTTCCTGTCCCTCCAGGAAGTGGAACCACTATTTCCCTTAGCCTCAGACTCTTTGATTTTCGTTGCCTCGTGATTCACACGAATCTTCCCGAGATCACTGTCCTGCTGAATGCAAGTATCGAAATCCTTAGAGGTTGATCCAGCTATCATTTCTATGCGACATATTGAAATATTTTGTATTCCTGCAGCTCGCTCCGCCTTGGCAGCGCGCCTCTTGATAAGGTGACCTGGCTTGCCACATCTGAAACAAACTTTTTGTCCTTGCTAGCAAGTACCCGTATGAGTCTTTCCACACGGGATGCACTTAAGCAGTGAGGATTCATTCCCAACTAACACCTCTCTAACTCCACTCCCACACTGCTGTGGGGATGGAAGTGGTGACAGTGGAGGATGTTGGTCGTCATGACGGCCAATCCTCATCTCCTCCAATACGACCTGAACCATGGTCATATACGCCAGTCGATTCGCCTCTACAACATCTTCAATGGCTTTCCGGTTTGTCTATCTAATGAGATCCATCATAGCCTGGTTGGCCAATCTAGCGGCCTCCTGATTGGCTAGTCTAGCCGCCTGCATCTCAGCTAATGCAGTCAGGACAGGATCAGGTTGATCCTTATTCATCTCTCGGTTTCTCTTAGGCATTACCATGACTCTGCATAAGTTACACAAAGAATGAGTTGATCAGGCCCACACAATGTGGTCACTCATACATCATCACAGCAAAACCCAACAGAGGAAACACACAGCACAGACTCGCAGCAGAACATCCTAAGTTATTGCAATACCTACAGGCTTTTCCCTAGAAAGTGCTCTGATACCATAAAATGTAACACCCCGTGTATACCCGGTTTGTTATCATTTCATCGTATTAAGCCACGCTTGATTAAAATGCGGAATAACTTTTTCTTTTCAATTATGACGTTATTATCAATTACCAAGTTGATTACTTAATCTTTTTAAAATATTTTCTGTATGTAATTGCAAATAAACAGCTAGCTACACTGAATAACCTCATAAATATAAATATGTGAGTATCTAAGTCACAGATCTTCAACACGTAGTCCGGACATAATCCTGATACATTAATACAACTCGAATAAACTCAAACATAACAGAAATCAATCAATCAATGTGGCATGGACACTCCCCATGCTCACCAAATAAGGCAACAAAGCCCAACATAGTCTCAAATCAAACAACATAATAACAAATAAATAACATGTCAGCATCCCACATATCATCATAACAACAGATATCTAACTCAGCTCCGGCCTCCTGCCGCCTGAGGTCTCAACCCCCGAGTTACCTGAACCTGAAATATGTGCCCCAAACGTGGGGTGAGATCTCTAAACAGAAATATCAATAAGGCAAGGGGTTCTCAAGGATTTCTCCACCTCAAGCTCACTTACATGTGCAATATAAGTTCTAAAAGCAATGTACAATATCAGTTCCAAAATCAGGGCAATGCAACAGATAACCATGTCATGTGTGTCAATACTATTCTACTGGCCAGAGAAATGCAGGATTTATATACGTCTAAACCCTACAAATAGTGCAAGACGCCACTTGCACCCACCCACAGGATCACCGTATTGTATGACGCCACGTATTCAGGCTTACCGTCTAGATGGAACAATACATGCATATTATAAGGCCCTTGCACATAACCACTTAACAGCATTTCAAAATCAATACATAAAAACACATCATGCATATAATCTATTCCCTCATGGGGTATGGTGGAGCCAACAATGGGTAAACTGAAGACACGAAAGCTTACCTCGCAAGCTAACAATCCAAGCCAAGTCCACACAAGCTCAATGGCACCAAACAACACAATCACAGTCTGTTTATACAATAATTAATCATCAATAATCATTGCCCAAGGTTCCATTAAGTGATTAAGGCTTTCCAACTCATTTTAAGTCATTTCATGCAAATTCTGCAGGAGGTATTTGAATACTCCTCGATGAGTATTCGAATACTCCCTGTCTCCATAAAGTATTCGACTACTTTGACTCAAGTATTCGCATACCACAAGGTATCCGAATACTTTACACCCAGTATCCGAATACCACCAGATATCCGAATACAAATACCACAGTATTCGAATACTACCCAGTATTCGAATACTTACTCAAAGGTATCCGAATACTTTTCTTCCCAGAAAATTATCCCAATACTCCTGCAAGGAGTATTCGACTACCAAGGGATAAATATTCGAATACTACACGAAAAGTATTCGAATACTTATCAGACAGAATGCAGAATTTCGTGCATTCTCTGCATAATTCCCATTTTAATGATCTAAACTCAATCTGGAGTCCAACAACTCCTTAAACAGATGTTCCTTAACATGTTTAAGACTCAGAAACACAGTCCTTATCTCAAATGATCCAAGTTTTACTTTTTAAAGGATTAAACAAGCTTAAATCATGAAAATGACAAAGAGGTGATCATGGTATACCTCCAAGGCTCAAAACTCCGAAAATGACACAGATTAGGAGTCCTCTACACAGCACTATGGTTCTGCCACTTCAAGACCACGAAAATTAACTACAAGCTTGGACCTTTCATCATCAAAATGGCTTCTTGAAGCCTTCAATGACAAGAAAATGGCTCCCACCAATGAGAACCACCAACTCAGCAACACAACCCCACAAACAGATGCTACAACTCAGAAATGAAGCATCACACACCCTCACAAGACCAACTCACACATAGCTATGGTGTTTAGGTGAAGGAACAATGAAGAAAAATGGTCTCTTGGTTGAGTTTTACCAAGAAAAGGGAGAATGGCAAGGGGAGGCTTAAGGTTGCTGAAGCACCACCAGAAAACTCACGTAACAATGTAAACAAATCAGCCTAGGGTTTAGTGTCAAGCCTATTTATAGGCACATTAAGTTTTAATCACAATGTATTAGCGCTAATAGCTACGCTTATCATTTTAATCCCAAACTTAGGATTCTGAACCTAGCTATTTTTCTAGGATTTGTCATATTTTTATATTATTTTTCGCAGTACTTTGCCGGTACGCGCTTTTACAAATCCGGTATCAGTTCTGACACCAGTTCTCATTATTTTGACCTGAAACTTGTTATGCTAGTCCTATATATTATTCTAGTGACATATACACACTTTTCATAATTTTTCGGGATACTTCATCAGTACGCATATATATATCGTGGAGCAGAACCGGTATCTGCACTTTTCGTCAGAAAAGAGACTTTCAACATTATTAAACCCTTACTATAATTATTTAAGACTTCTCATAATTATTAGGGTCAGTTATGAAATTATCTCATTAATCTCATAATTAATTAATTAAATTCCTAAATTAACAGTGCGGGTTCTTACACAGATCCTCAAAGGAATCAATTGAGTTTCTGGGCAGCCTGGTTATTTAGGCCATGCCGGTAGCGGTGTAAATGGGTCGGGCTAGGCTAGGCTTTTTTCAAATAGGCCAAGCCTGTGTAAAAAAATATTGGGTATGGCCTGGCCTATTAGCCTGTGTAGGCTTCAAATTACAAGTTTGGTCTGACCTATATTAAAAAAAATAAAAGCCTTGGCCTAGGCCTGTTAACCTGTTTAAGCCTATTAAACATTCAACAATTAAATGAATAACTAAAATAATATTATTTTATTATTCAAAATTATTAAATAATAATTTTATTTATTATATTTTAAATAAGTAATATGAGAAATTATTATTATATTTTAAATAAGTAATATGATATAGGTCGGCCTGTAGGCTTAGAGGCCCGACATGTACAAAAAAGCCTATGGCCTCTTTTTTAAATAGGTTTTTTAAAAGCCTAGGCCTATTCTATTTTACTACTTATAATAGGCCAAGTCTGGCCTAATATAGGCTAGGCCGGCCTAGCCCATTTACACCCTAATTGCCGAACCTGTTAAGGTCGTTGCGAAGATTCTGGCCTTAATAGGTCCAGTTATCCCATTGAATAACATCTCAGTTTTGAATGCCTCCAAATGGGCATCTGGGTCTTGACTTCCGTTGTAAGGAGGTATTTTGGCACTCTTGAATCTCGGCGGGATCGCCAAGTTCATGAGCCTCCCAATAAACGGGCTGTCGTTGGCATCTTCATCATGGAGATAGTTATCTCCTTGGTTGTTACCCTGTCCTCTGCCTTCATGTTAGTTCTCATTGTGAGGATCTTGAGCATTTTCAGTTGTCGGGTTTCGACATTCTTGCCCCTTAGTTTCAGGTCGACCTCCATGTTCAGGTCGACCTTCTCTCCCAGCTCGGCCTTCAGTGTTCTGATTTCGTACCTCACCCTCCAGTTCCTCCATTCTCTGGGCATCTAGTCGCTGTTAAGCCAGGAACCTGTTCTCCTTCTCTTGCATCCTTTGAAGGATCGCATTTAGGGCAGTGTTAGTTATGTGGTTGTCAGCTCCGGATTGGTCATTCTGTGGCTGCTGAGGCGCCGACTCCGTCGCAGGGTTGCTCCGGGTCGTGGTATGCAAAGGTCCAGCGCTGGCCTCTCCAACCTGCACGTCCACCAAGACTGTGTTGGCGACCTCTTGGAGACGCTCGAGGACAGATTGATGTGGTGGTTGGGATTGAGCATTGCTAGATGTTGCATGAGTATTTGTCATCGTGGAATGGGAATCAAAATTTATTGTTTCCCACAAACGGCGCCAATGTAAGGTCCTAGAAGACCTTATTGCTATACCGTATGGTATGCGCTCAGAGATACCTTAGAGATAGGTATCTAGATTGACTTATAGCCAATACTCCAATCACTGCGCACAAGCAATAGGCTTATAACCAAGACGTGAGTGTGTGCACAATGTTGACAACAATAGTAAAGTAGGTCAAAAAGATGATTTTTTATCCTTCTAACATAGAGAAATATTAGCCTAACACTTCTATGAATTTCTCAATTTTTTCAAGAGCAATTATGTCTTCTATATATGATGAGAAGATCTTTATGTTATTTACAGTATATGTTTACGGTAGAATTAATCTTTATTTTCAAACAGACTATGGGATTTATCTTTTGGCAAGAAAAGGAAAGGGGAATACTTATACAGAAGAAAACCGAGGAAAAAAAGGAAGAACAAATAATACAGATTTGAGTAGACATTGAAGTGAAATGATAACACAATGTAGGTGAAAAGATTTAGAGGTGAGATGAGAAGAGAACGAAGGAGAGAGAGAGAGGATATAATGAGTAGAAACATTTTTTACTTTCAACGGGAAGCACATGAACAATTAATAGAGTTTGAATTTTTTTAACAAATATGCTTAGTTGTTTAAATTTCATAGTAGAAGGAGGTTAATTACAACATGGTGATCTTTTGAAAAATAACCCAAGTACAAGGGGGTAACATATAATTTACCCTAAAAAATTTTGTCTTTCAATGTTGTTTTAAAACAAATACTAGAGTATGGCAGTTAGTCTTGTACATAAATCATACGGATCTATTTCGTATGTTTGTGATGCGGCATTTTTTGCAAGCCTGACAGTTTTGCATAAAAAATGTAGGGGATCAATCTTGTATGATTTATGTACATGACATCTGCAAATAAATAGTTAGGATGTAAATGGTTCAGACAACTTGTCAGGAATCTATCGTCTAGCTTGATTTAACCTAATTCATTTTAAAAATAATATAGATTTGTACTTGTTTTAAAAATCAGGGCACAAACCTATTTTAAAGGTATGGTCATTGGTCTTTATATCTCTACGTTTATCTTGTATTTTTTAATAAAATAATATTTATTATTTTAAACTTTTTAACTCTCTTTTGGGACTTTTGGGCATGGGTGTGTAATAAGTTTAGCACCTGAATGTATGTTTCCAACCATTGCAAATGGTAAATGATTATAAAATTCTTAACCAAATCAAACTCATTTCAAGTGGTTCGTTTCAAAATTAAAGCTAAATATTTTAGTTGATTTGAGCAAATATTTTTTACCAAGTCTCCAGATTTGACGCTAACATAGTTCTTGCCAGATGAAGATTGAGATTAGGAACTCCAAATATGTTGTGACGAGTGGGCCTATCAAGACATTCTAATGCCAGTAAAAGAATTTTGAAATTAAGTCTTTATTTGTATATCCTCTTCCTCCTAATGTAGGCTCTGTTCAATTGCCGAGTTGGAAATATCTTTTTGAAGGCAGACACAATTATAATGTAATTTTTTTCTTTAGAATTACAAATATTTATACGATAAAAGAATTAAAATGGTACTTACAGTTAAAGACTTCTATAAGTTTTAAAGGGGGGTGAGCTCCAAATGTATGACCAAAAAATCAGAAATAATTCTCACTTTTAAAAGTTTATATAAACTTAAGGGAGGCAATCGTCCCCCGGTAGAACTCAGTTTCTACCTAGGGAAATTTGGAGAAAATTGAGAACAGAGATGAGAACAAGAGGAGAGATGAGAAGAAATAATTTTTATTTATTGATCAAATCATACCACACTAGAATAATGGTTCCCTCTTTACTTTTATACATTTGACACCTCCCTAAATGATTGTCACGTGTCTCCTATATTTTTACAGCTCATCTTTCACTTTCCTACTTAATGGTCACGTGTCCCATATCACCCCTCCCTTATGTATCTTCCCTGAACCTGCTTGGCTTCCTTATTGTGCGTATGGCTTTTCTCTCAGCAATGCTTAATTCCACTTGCTCATTCTGCTCTGTTTTTGTTGCTGAATTTTTCTTCTCTATTTCCTGGTCTTCATTCGTATCAATACCCCAGCCATTGAAACTAACCTTGTCCTCAAGGTTAAAAGCAGGAAATTGCTGTTGGAATTCTTGGAGCGGTTCCCATGTAGCCAACTCAGATGGTAACCCTTCCCATAACACTTGGACCTCCGGAACTGGGCTGCTCACACCTGCTGTGCGAGTAGCTAAGATCTCTTTGGGCTGTAGAATTGGTAATCCACTTGTATACATGTCAGGCAAAGGAAAAGGAGGAATATCTTGGTCACCCCGAAATGGTTTAAGCAGAGAAACATGGAAGGTATGATGAATTTTTGCTGTTGAAGGTAGAATTAATTTGTAAGCAACCTTACCTATTCTTTTTTCAATAGGGAAAGGTCCAAAATATCTGGGTGCAAGCTTCTGAAATTCACGAGTAGCTACTGATTGTTGTCTATGAGGCTGGAGACGGACCCAAACCAATTCCCCCTGTTTATACTGAGCATCTCTTCTATGGTTGTCAGCATAATTTTTCATGCTTTGTTGAGCTTTCAGCAGATTGTCTCTCAATTGTGCAAGTATGACTTGCCTATCGACAAGTAGAGAATCTACCTCTTGTATAGTAGCGGAAGTAGGAATATAATCCAAGAGTGATGGTGGTTCCCTTCCATATACTATCTTGAAGGGTGACATGCCTGCTGATGAGTGGAAGGCAGTATTATAGCAAAGTTCAGCCCATGGTAAGAGGTTAGACCACCTCTTAGGAGAATCAGCCACAAAACATCGCAAATATTGCTCCAACACCCTGTTCACCACCTCAGATTGGCCATCTGATTGTGGATGATAAGCTGTTGATCTTCTCAAACTTGTGCCACTTAATTCAAAGAGCTCAACCCAAAATTTACTAAGGAAAATGGGATCTCTATCTGAAATGACCGATTTGGGAATGCCATGTAGTTTACAAATCAGATGGGTGAAAAGATTGGCCACCTTTCCTGCATTGTATTTTTTTGGTAACACTCCAAAGTGGGCCATTTTAGATAGCCTATCAACAACTACCAGAATGGTAGTGTAGCCATGGGAAGGAGGAAGTCCCACTATAAAATCCATATAAAGGTCCTCCCATACTCTCTCGGGAATGGCGATGGGCTGAAGTAACCCTGCAGGTGCTTGTGTGGGCATTTTCACTTGTTGGCAAGTCACACAAGAATTGACAAATTTTTTTATATCCTGCCTCATATTGGACCATGTAAAACTGGTTGAGACGCGAGCCTTTGTTTTTTGAATGCCAAAATGACCACCTGCTAGTGTGGAATGACATTCATGTAGAATTTGGTTGACTAAAGGTGAGGCTGGATCAAGAAGCAACTTACCCTTTTTTAACACTAAGCCATCTCTGATTTGTAAATCATGGTTGGAACTGGAATTATTCAATAATACTTGCTGCTGTTGTCTGAAAAATTCAGAACTACTATTTTCTTGTCTCAATGCTGCCAAAATATCAAATTGATTGACTGATAGGGTCATGAAACTCATCACCTCGGGCTGTCTTGATAAAGCATCCGCAACACGATTGTCTTTACCCGGTTTATAGACAATGGAGTATTCAAAACCGAGAAGTTTGGTGAGATAGTATTGCTGCTCCGGTGTTTGAATGACCTGATCCAACAAGGATTTTAAACTTTTCTAATCTGTTCTGATTAAGAATCGTCTCCTCAACAAATATTGCCGCCACTTCTTTACAGCTTCTGTTATGGCATAAAGCTCCCGGACATAGGCTGCTGCCCTTTGCATTCTTAAGGACAATTTCTTGCTAAAATAAGCAAGAGGATGATCATCTTGTAGTAGAACAGTTCCAATACCAAGGTCTGAAGCATCTGTCTCAATTTTGAAATCTTGATGGAATTTTGGCAGTGCCAACACAGGAGCACTTGTCATGGCTTCCTTAAGAGCATTAAATGCAGTGTGAGCTTGAGCAGACCACAAAAAGGCATCTTTTTTTAATAATTCAGTCAGAGGAGCTGCTATGGAAGCATAGCCTTGTACAAACTTGCGATAATAGCTTGTAAGTCCAAGAAATCCCCTTAGTTGTTTGATGTTTTTTGGAACAGGCCAATCCAACATAGCTGTGACCTTATTTTGATCCATACTGACACCACAGTTGGAGACAACATGCCCAAGGTATTCAACCTCGCTTTGTGCAAAAGAGCATTTGCTTTTCTTAATGAAGAACTGGTGTCTTTGTAAGGTGTAGAGAACCTGCCTTAAGTGCTGGAGATGTAACTCCATAGAAAAGCTATATACAAGTATGTCATAAAAAAAAACTGCAACAAACTTGCGTAAGTAAGGCTGAAAAATCAGATTCATCGTGGCTTGGAATATGGACGGGGCATTAGACAATCCAAAAGGCATAACTAAAAATTCATAATGGCCTTGGTGAGTTCTAAAGGCTGTTTTATAACTGTCTTCAGGTTTAAGGAGGATTTGATGGTAGCCCGCCCTCAAATCTAGTTTCGAAAATACTTGTGACCCTCCTAACTCATCCATCAACTCATCAACAGTAGGGATTGGAAATCTGTCTCAGATGGTAATGCTATTTAAGGCTCTATAATCAATGCAAAATCTCCAAGTACCATCTTTTTTTTTTACTAGCAATACAGGAGATGAGAATGGACTAATGCTATTCTTAATAAAACCAGAATCAAGCATTTGAGCCACTTGTTTTTCAATTTCTCCTTTTTGGAAGTGGGGATATCTATAGGGTTTGACATTAACAGGAACAACATGTGGTTGAAGATGTATTTCATGATCAATTTGGAGGTGGGGTGGTAAATCAGTAGGTTCTTGAAATAATGAATCAAATTCTGTTAGAAGGTGTTGTACCTGAGGATGTGATGAAGATGATGATGTTGCCACAGTAGCAGGGTTGATCACTGATAATTGAAACAATGATGCTACTTGACCTTTTTGTTGGATGCGTCTAAATTGGTTCAAGGAAATAGGACTGGTATGTGATTCCCCTTTGAGCTTGATAGTTTCATCCTTCCACAAAAATTCCATGGTCAGCCTGCTGTAGTCCAAGGTAACTGGTCCCAAAATTTGCAGCCATTTAACACCAAGAACCATGTCAGCTCCCTGAATGGGCAACACATAAAAGTCGACCAAAAAAACATGGTGTTGAATTTGAACCGGTACTGCTGGACAAAAACCTTCACATTGGAGGAGTTGTCCATTTCCAACCATAACTTCAAACTTTCGATCAGCAGTGATTGGCAATTCAAGGATAGATGCAACCTTCGGTTGGAGAAAATTATGAGTGCTCCCTCCATCCACTAACAAGGAGAATTCGGATTTACCAATATGACATTTAAACCGTAGAGTCTGAGGTACGACCATACCAGCCAAAGCATGAAAACTTATTTGAGGAGTTGTTGTTTCACCCCCAAATGTGGCTGGTTCTGCTTTTGAATATGTGCCAGTATCCTCCAGTACAATATCTTCTTCTACTGCTTCATCATCTGGCACAATTAATATATGCACAGAGGCCTTACACTTATGACCGAAAAAATATTTGTCACCACAAGTGAAGCATAGGTTTTTATCTCTACGCTCTTGAATTTGGCTCTGGGTAAGGCGTTGGGTATTGGGTTTGTTTTGGTGTGAAGGGTTATTGGCAGTGGTGAATTTAGGTGGAATTGTGGTTGGGTTTGTTTTTGGTTGTGGTGTTGGTAATAAAGGAGGGAAGGGAGAATTTAGTTTAGGTGGGTTGTTCTTCAGGGCCAATTTGGATTCTTGAATCTTGGCTAATGCCATAGCACGGGTTAACGTGGAAGGGGCAAAAGCTGATACCTCATGCTGAATTTCAGGTTTCAGACCAGAAACAAAACAACTCAAAAGGAAAGATTCAGATAAACCATCGACTCGATTGGAAAAACTTTCAAATACCTCATGATACTCCATCACTGTCCCAGTTTGCATCAGTTTCGCTAATTTGCCTTGATAATCCTCCATGTCTGAAGAACCAAATCGAACTTGCAAAGCTTCCAAAAATTGTGGCCATGAAACAATTCTGGAATTTTTGTTAAGCCATTGATACCACGCCAATGCTTTCCCATCGAAGTAAAACGGGGCCACCTTCAATCTCTGGCCTTCCTCCATCTCATAAAAATCAAAGAATTGGTTGATTTTAAAAATCCAACCTTGTGGGTCGCTCAACCCATCAAAACGAGAAACCTTAATGCGCAAATTTCTTGCTGCTGTCTGATCGCGGAAGCTTGATGACTGTTGGTTCGCTGATGCATTTGGGGGCGATTGACGTTCGCGATAATTGTCGAATATCGCGTCTAGTTTGCATGTCAATTCTTGAAACTGTTTGTGCATTTGCTCCTTCAAAACTTCTATTTCCGCTTGCTGATTATCCATGCGATCCTCAACCGATCGGCCTCGCATTTCAGGTGCCATTGTTTAGGGATGAAAACACCAAATTGGTAGAACTCAGTTTCTACCTAGGGAAATTTGGGGAAAATTGAGAACGGAGATGAGAACAAGAGGAGAGATGAGAAGAAAGAATTTTTATTTATTGATCAAATCATACCACAACAGAATAATGGTTCCCTCTTTACTTTTATACATTTGACACCTCCCTAAATGATTGTCACGTGTCTACTATATTTTTACAGCTTATCTTTCACTTTCCTACTTAATGGTCACGCGTCCTGATGCCTTGCTAACAGTTGTGCAAGTAATGCGCGCAAGTATACGCGACAACAAGTAATATAGGGCTGTTATAAGTCCCAGATATCGTTCCCACAAGGATCGTTGGCGTTTTGAAATGACTAAAGGTTGTAATTGCTTAAAACTGAGTTGATATTTGAAAATAAAAGAAATAAAAATTGTAAGGTAAGAATAATCTAGAATGGATCTAAAATCCTACTGTTCACTTTTCTTTTAAAATTTTTCTGAATTACTTTCCTAAGTTATAAAATAAGAATGAAGAATGGAGCAACTTAAATGAAAGATGTGACAAAAATTTTGAAAACGGAATAGAGATTGAAATATGAAATAACAAAGGAAATTGGAAAATCTGGATTGATAAAGAGGTTTAAAAAGGTGGGCTGAGTTCTGGTTCTCCTTCCCCACAGTGCTTGAAAAATAATTTGATTAACAAAAAGCTCATTCTAAGATTCTCAGTTAACAGGGCTGTATTGTTAATTTTTAATCTCTTAAAAATTGTTTTATCCCAAGGTTGCCCACTTCCATATCTCTATGCCAAGTGGGATTAGGACTCTTGAGATTCAGGTCCAATATTACATGAGGACTCATTCATTTCTGAATTGAGATCCCTTAGATGATTTCTCATCTAAGTCCATGTGTCTAATGCAGAATCCAGAATTAATTGTTTCTCAACAACTAAATCCTAACCAAACATCTGTCATTTGGCCAAAATGCAGATAATTTTAAACATTAGAAACAGCATTAAACAACTGAGATATAAACATTAAAACCAGGAAATCAAATATCTGACAAGCACTGAGGTTTGGGTATCACCTAAACCCAACCTCTAAAAAGTTAGCCACTATCCATATGGATGGAGCTTACACACAGAAACAGAGAACTACAAAAATCACAAAATAAAAATTCTAAAAACTAAAATTACAGCACTGGCCTAACAACCGGCAATCTCAGTGCTGTAAAGACATGCATCCCGTTTATCAAATGAACAAGAATCTCATTACAAAACAGAAATTTAAAGAAAATAAAAATTGTTCAGAAAACACAAAACTAAGAAAAATGATAAATCCGAAATCAGGAGTGGGAAGGACCGTCCTTTTGACTCACCCTCTTTCCCTTTTTATAGGGTTCCTTTCCTTCTTTGCGCGATTTTTCTCTCCAGCTCAGCAGATATACACGCGCTCCTTGCGCGTTACACACCGGTGGTCCCCAACAGCTCCCTCCTCAGACAAACTAAATGGATTGTTGCTCCCTCACCCCGTACGTAAACTTGCGCCCACAAATCGCTCCAGTCTCCACTCTCAAAAAAGTATCCAGCTCATCCACTCAGCAAGGGGTTGTTGTTTTGACGTTTTCTGTATGAGGAAAGGGTGTCTAGGGTTTGGTTAATCTTTCAATGAACCGTGATTGAGGGTTTATCTTGACAAATAAGCCAAATACAAAGAACGGTTTGGCTTTGCAAATCGCTTTGTGGTCAGGAACTTTGGTCGGTTGTGTGCTAGGGTTTTCTAGCAGCCCTTTCTCGTTTCTGACTCTGTCTCTTCCTTTCCTTTTGATTTCTTTTCACCTGGCTTTCTTTCTTCCTTTCCTTTTGGGCTTTTTAGGTCCGGCCCATCACTTCCCTGTACTTCTTTCTTTTTCTCGTGCTGACTTCTTTCTCTCCTCTTCTTTTCTTTTCTTTTGGGCCACTGATTGGGTTTTAATTCCTCTGGCCCATCTTCTTTTCTGATTTGCTTTCTCATTTTGGGCTTCTGATCAAAGCATTTGCCCAATTTTTCTTCACTCTTTTTCTGCATGGAGAATTAACACCAATTGGGCCTGAACATATAAAATCAGCCCATTAATATCAAAATCAGAAAAATTCACTTCAATGCAATCTTTGGGGTTTTTTATTAACAAGGATATTCTTTTCACTCCCATTTTAATATCAAATTACATGTTCTAAGTCACAAACAATGGACTTATCACGTCCCATATCACCCCTCCCTTATATATCTTCCCTGAACTTGCTTGGCTTCCTTATTGTGCGTATGGCTTTTCTCTCAGCAATGCTTAATTCCACTTGCTCATTCTGCTCTGTTTCTGTTGCTGAATTTTTCTTCTCTATTTCCTGGTCTTCATTCGTATCATCCCCACTAGCCATGTATGGTGGGCTTGTTAGTTCCTAAGCTAACGGCGGATTATTATTATTATTATTATTATTATTGTTGAGGACATAAAAATTGAGGGGCAGCTGCCCCGTAGTCTCTTATAAGTTCCGGGAGTTTTAACCTTTTTTATTTATTTATTGGCTTTAAAAGCAAGACAATTTTCAAAACCTAAGGTTCAAAGTCTACTTATTCTTACTACTTTTGTAGTCTTCGGTTGATTTTTCCAAGTTTTAAAGGATAGTCACATGTGTGAACATTAGCATGAAAAAGATACACCCTTTGCAATTGGATGATCAATATATGTTGAAATTCAGTGATTATGCATGATCGAAGGTTGAAATAACTTTGCATCGGTCAAGAATATTTAATTTCGACAGGAGGTGGTACTGTTGTGTTGACGAAGACTCTTTCAATGGTGGTTGGAACTTGGAAGTTACTTCTATGTGGGCTTCCAGTGGAACAAATGGTTGGTATATATCTACAAGACACTTCATAAATAATTTTACAAACAAGTGTATGCAAATAGAAGATGTATATCTTATAATGGTTTGAGTATTTATACTCATGGTATGAGAGACATGTTTAGAGGCTTGTGAAATCGGGTAATGGAGAAAAAAGCACATAAAACTATACAAATTTAAGGTGGAAAAATATTTTCTCATGTTGCATAAGAGTTCAATTCTCATGTTGTGACCCTTTAATTTGCGTACAAAGCTTTTTTTTTTTTCATTTTTTAATAAATGTGGGGCTCATCACTAGTTGAGTCACAACATGAGAATTCAATTATCATGCAACATGAGAAAATCAAATCTCATTTAAGGTTTTGAATTTAAATATAACATTAATCTCACTAGGCTTGGCAAAAATGAGCCAACCCATCAGGTTGGCTCGTAACCCGACTAAAATGAGCTGGATTGGGTTAGGGAAAATGAGTTAGTAACTCGAGTCAGCCCGACTCGTTTCAGCTCGAAAAAAATCGAGCCAACTCACGGGTCAAACGGATTGGCTCGCGGGTTATGGTTTTTTTTTTAATATAAAAGTATAAAAATTAATGAAGGTAAAGTGGAAAGCTAAAACCTAAAATTTCAATTTCAAAGATCCAAACAAAAATACCCTGCAACTGTCAATAAGTCCAAAACTGTGCATTAAGGATCTTTTTTATAGTATGTGTGACAGTGTGAATGTGCTGCCAACTGCCAATAAGTCCAAGTCCAAATACAAAATTTTCTATGATTTATCTGTATAATGTCTTTGTATTGAATGAATTAATAATTTAGGAACAAATTAAGAAGTTATAGCATCAATAAAATTTTATTTTATTTTTTCATTTTTTCGAGCCAACCCGCGAGTCAACCCTAATCCGACTCGGGTCGGGTTGAATTTTCTGGCTCGTTTGTTTTTCAAGCCAACCGTAACCCGATTCGTTTTTTTCGGATTGAATGCTGGTTGAGTCGGGTTGGTGCGTTTTGCCAACCCTAAATGTCAGTATGTTTCCCTCAATCAAGTTCATTGAATGCAGCCTCCTATCACGGTTAATGTCTCTTAATTTTTAAGTCTGGATGCGCTTCCCTGAGTCAATATAGAATGGTAGCTCTTTTTTCCATCCAGAAAGAAATTTTTGCCATCATAAATATCTTTTTAGGTCCCTAACAAAAAATATGGTTCCCACTTTAGTCCCTTACAAAAATAAATTAGTCAGTTAGTCCCTAACAAATTCAAAATGGACCCATTTAGTTGAAATCGTGGTTCCTCACTAATTCAAAAAAGACCCATATTAATCCCTCAAAAGGACTAAAATGGGTCCACTTTGAATTTGTTAAGGACTAACTGACTAATTTATTTTTGTAAGGGACTAAAGTAAGGACCGTGTTTTTTGTTAGAGACCAAAAAAATATTTACTCTAAATCAATTGAGATGATCCCCTCCCTTGTCTCTTATGTCTTTTTCTTGTGTTACAAACGACAAGCTTCATGTTCATGTAGAATTCTCTTGAGCCCCACTTGTAATCTGTTTCAACGTGGTTGGTTTGACTTGGTTTACCGAGGAAAACATGTATGCTATACAAAAACATAGTCATGTATAGTTAGTTGTATACATTTTCACATTGGACCCAATTTATTTAAAGACTTATTTCACCTAAAGCGTTTTGATGTTTTTTGGTTATAAGAGAATTTTGAATTTATGAAAAAGCTTATTTGATATCTAATATTTACAAGTAGGCTTATTTCTAATATTTTATATTCAAGCCTATTAAGTAAAGGGATGAGATAACTAGGGCCCTAATATTTAATATTATTCATAGACTTTTATCTCCTTATATTTATTGCTACACATGCCATTTCAAACAAACCCAATCAAAACGAAAAGTCTATTAGGTAATGCTTAGTTCGGGAGAAATTTTTTTTTTACTAGGGAAATGTAATTGATAGGGAAATGGAAGGAAAGTAAGTTTGGTAGGAAAGTAAGTTTGGTAGGAAAGTTTAAAAAAAGTTGTTTGGTACCGCAAAATATTGATGAAAAAATTGGGTTAAAAATCCTAATGTATGTTTGGTTGAAAATAAAAAATAGATGGGAAAAAAAGTTAAAACTACAAAAGTAACCTTTTTTATAAAATTTTAAAATGTTAACATATATTTTTGAGTACGCTACCACATGTGCTAACAAGACTCCATAACCCAGCAACTTGTCACGCAGCAACCGTCAGCGTCACACGGTGAGTGAGCTTCTGGTGTGAGTAAGATCGTTCTCAGTTGATTGTTGAGGGATTGGCAGAAGCTCTAAGCTGCTCAAAATAGAGAACCTATACTACAACTCGAAGTGGAAGGCGTTCATTCTGTGCAGCATGCATCGATGCATCCACTGTCAATTTCTTCACATCCATCACTCCACATATCTTCTTCCTACTTTCAACTTTTGTCAAACTTAGGTGCTCCTGAAAAATGAAAGAGTATAGTTAAGAGAAGGGGCAAATTTGTCACATTTTTCATCCCTTTTTCCATTTAGCCGGTTTTCACAACAATACCACCGTGGGAGAAGGCTTCCTGAACAGTGAAATTGATCCTTGTTTACACACATATGTCAATAGCTGGAGAACTCAGTTTGATGGATAAACTTCAAGTTCTCTTCAACCAAACGTGGAGAAATGGAAAACCCACTTCCACTTCCCTGGGATAATGACCAGAAGTCCCGAGCCAAACACTGCCTTATACATTTTATTTGTCTGACAAAGCTAAGATCTTTCAGTTATTAAATTTTTAAATTCTCACCTACTATAAATAAATAAATTAAATTAAATTCTATTTTAGATTTTTCGCACTTGTAACTACTGACTTTTCTTTCCCGTTTGCAGCTTCAGGATCAAATAAAAGTTCAACTCTTTTGAGGAAAAAAAATGATATAGAATGAAGGATCTATTATTCTACATAAGATTTGACAGGATAGAAAAAATTATTATAAGTCAAATTTTCATATGTAAGCCAACGACCTATATAATAAGAGTCCCATACATCCCCAAATGTGGTAAAGAGACATCAATTAAAAATCCTTTTTGAGTTGTGTTCTCTTGTGCAATAAGCCATATATGATGCCTTTTACTTCACACATTTCAATTCTTTGGCTGATATTTTTATCTGCAACCACTTTCCACATAAGCATGTCTAGCAATCAGAGTTTGGTTCATTGCAATGAGAAGGATCGACACACACTTTCAATCTTCAAACAAGGTGTCATTGACCCTTTAAATCGGCTCTTAACATGGTCCAGTGAAGAAGATTGTTGTGCATGGAAAGGAGTCCAATGTGACAACACTACAGGCAAAGTTACAAAGCTTGATCTTAAACCACAAAGATATGGATATAGACAATACCAATTCCAACCTTTGCAAGGTAAAATCAACTTATCCTTGCTACAACTTGAATTTCTTAATTACTTGGACTTAAGTTGGAATGACTTTGAGGTTATAATTATTCCACCTTTCCATGATCATATCACCTCTAGCCTTCATTACCTTGACATATCCTACAATAATCAAGATCTTTACCTTGATAATCTTCAATGGCTTTCTCAACTTTCTTCACTAAAATATCTCAACCTCAATTTTATTGACCTTCACAAAGAAACCAACTGGCTTCAGTTAGTGGCTATGCTTCCTTCATTGTCAGAGTTAAGGTTAAGCATTTGTAAATTAACCAATATTAGTCCATCTCAGAAGTATGTGAATTTTACTTCACTTGTAACTCTTGATCTTTCTCACAACAATTTCAACTCTGAATTACCATACTGGTTGTTTAACCTTAGCAGTGACATATCCCATCTTGATCTTAGGGAGAGTAGTTTACATGGTGAAATACCTTCAACTTTGTTGAACCTTAGAAATATGAAATACCTTGATCTATCATGGAACAAACTCAAAGGGTTGATTCCATATTGGCTAGGCCAACATGAAAACTTGCAGTACCTTTATCTCTCTGGTAACCTGTTTTCTGGTTCCATTCCTTCAACTTTAGGAAATCTCTCATCCTTAATTGACTTACGTATGGTCAACAATTCCTTGTCTGGTGCACTCTCTGATACAATTTTTTCCAAACTCTTCAACTTGAAAGTGTTGAAGTTGAGTAGTTCAACTTTTGCATTTGATTTTGATCCTGAATGGATTCCACCTTTCCAACTTCGTGTGCTTTATTTGGCAAATACAAGTCAAGGTCCAAACTTTCCATCATGGATATATACTCAGAAGTCACTAGAAGCTTTAGATATATCAAGCTCAAAAATTTCATTCTTAGATGAGGAAAAGTTTTGGAGCTTTGTTGCAGGAATTAAGGATCTTTGTCTGTCCTACAATTTCATAAGTGGAGACATATCAAAGGTAACACTAAACTCTCTCTCTCTGAAGTTGGACCATAATAATTTCACAGGAGGGCTACCTAACATGTCAGAAAATGTCTCCTATGTGGATGTATCTCACAACTCCTTCTCAGGATCAATTCCTAATGGTTTTCAGAATTGGAAATATTTGTATTATGTTAACTTAAGGAATAATAAGTTAACTGGTAAAGTTCCACTTGACCTCTCCAACATGACAAGGTTGGAATTTATGGATGTTGGAAAAAATGAATTTTCTGGAACTATGCCAATGACATCCCCACAAACTTTACAAGTTATGATATTGAGATCTAACCAATTTGAGGGCATTATTCCACAACAGCTATTCAATCTCTCTTTTCTATTTCATCTGGATCTTGCCCATAATAAGCTTTCTGGATCTATACCTCAGGGTATCTATAACATTACTACCATGGCTGCAGATGATGCTTCAAAAAGGGGTTATGCTTCATACTCATTCAATTTGTTTACCAAAGGTCAAGAATATGAGTACAAATACAATGGCTTGTCCAGAACTATTGACCTTTCTGCTAACAACTTGTCTGGGGAAATTCCTTATGAATTTTTTAACCTTGTTAAAGTTCAAACACTGAACTTGTCTCACAATAATTTGATAGGGACAATACCAGAAACAATTGGAGACATGAAAAGTTTGGAATCCCTTGATCTCTCCAATAATAAACTCTTTGGGAAAATTCCTGAAAGCTTGGCTGTTTTGTCTTTTCTAAACTATATGAACCTATCCTACAACAATTTTTCTGGAGCAATCCCACTGGGGACTCAACTTCAAAGTTTTGATGCATCTAGCTATATTGGAAATCCAGAACTATGTGGAGCCCCTCTTACAAAGAACTGCTCAGAGGAAAATCTTGAAAATGACAAGTTCCATGGTGGCAATAATGAAGATGGTGACACACTAAGAGAGTCGCTCTATCTTGGGATGGGTGTTGGGTTTGCAGTAGGATTCTGGGGAGTTTGTGGTTCCTTGTTCTTTAACAGGACATTGAGACACATGTATTTTCGATTCCTTAATCATGTTGCACACCGATTTCATGTGGTTGCTGCTCTCAAATTCAGCAATGCTTTGGCAGAATAGGAGCAAGTTCCAGCTATTTCAGGTAAGAATAAGACATGTATCATTTTCTTCTTAGATTGAGTACTATTATGCTTCATTAATTTTTTTGGGATGTCTATAACTTATTTTCCCGTGTGACAACCATTATGTATAATGTATGTACACATGAATATCCATTAAGGTTAACAAATCTGTTGACTATATAAGCATAGTAAGCGCTAGAAGATTGATGAGTAAAAAATCACCTTGGGTAAATTGCTGAAGCATTTTTCACCAAAATAAATAAATAAAAGAAAATTGCTGAAGTATTCATGTTTGATGATACATTTGCATACTAGCTAGTTTTCTTACGAAATTCTTGTATCACTTTCTTTTAAGATAATAAAATAAGATTAATATAATATCTAATAAAAATAAGATAATAAAATCAAGGCTAATTGAGCAATGTAAGTATAGTTTTAAATTTTTTTATTGAAATAGCATAGATTAGAAATTATCTCAAGTGATAGACTTTGACCTATTTTGATTACGTGAGTCACATACGTATGACAAGTGTCAAATACATTGTAATGACATCTGTCATGTTTGTGGAACCCTCACAATCAAAAGTGATCAAATTATATTACTTTGACAAATAATTTTCAAACCATATTATTTTAATATTTTTAAAATTATATTATAAAAGCAGAGCATGAAACAATGGTAAAATTATAATTTTTTAATCAAAAGGTTTATTCTATTTGTTAAATAGATTAAGCAAAAAGCAAGTCGGATCATAAGCCCTTGACAAGTGGCCTGATCCATGCATTTACACCCTTATGTACAAGAATTTCTCTACTCTCGTTACTCAGAGTTTAATAGGGAATGATTTTTTTTTTATCATATTATAAAATCCTCTTAAGCATCCATTAACACTACTATTATGCATCAAATATATTATTGCTCTTGGAAGCAAAAGCTAAACTGTTAATTAATAAATCTAATGGATAAATAACGACATCTTCTTTTACTAATAATAATTTGAATTCATTTACTAATAAAATTATGGGAAATTATACTCTTATGTCACATAAGATTCCTCTTTCATTTTACACTCACATAAAAAGACGTGTCTCTCTTTTCTTTTCTTTTTTCTTTTTTAAAAATTGGTGGATCCCACTTAATTTATCTCACAACATGAGATAACTTCTCTCATACAACATGAGAGAAGTAAAACCCTAAAATTATTGACAAAACTATATTATATGGCTTTTATTGTTTTGTAGATTGAAGCATCAGCCTCCATCCATTGTGCTGGTCATTTGATACTGAACATGTGAAATGTTCAATCAAAAATACTTTAATTCTAAGTTTTCAAAAATCAAAACAAACTAATCCTAAAGGTTTGAAATAAATATTTTTCTATAGTTCTATGTGAGTTAAATATATAGAGTAGATCGATTCTTGATTAATGCGAAACTTGACTAAAACTAAAAGAGAGACACAAAACAACCTAATACAAACTTTCCAAAACCAGTTAGATATTTGGCAAAAGTATTAAATGACACAACTTATATTTTTTCACTCTTATAAAGAGGTGGGACTCACATCTTTATTTTTTTTGTCAACTCTCTATTCTCTTGTACCTACACACACTTTTCCCTATGTATCCATTAAAAGTTGAAACTTGTGATATGGAATTTGAATCAATCAGCGCAAGCTTTAAACACACGCACGCATTACACTTTTTGCATTATATATTAATCAATCAATATTTCTTGAATGTTTGAACGGAAGAGATTTTGCATATTACGCAGATTTTGGAGACAGAAAAAAGGATAGGGTGACTTTCAATAACCAAGAGTAGTGGGCGCTGACGGATTTAATAATGGGTTCGATCTTATAGCATATAGGAATTTTTCAACTGGAAATTCAGCCACTGAACCTTGGTACAAATTCAAATTACCACAGACAGCTCTTACATTTATTGTGCTTATAAACTGCTTGAAATTTCTTATGTATATGGTATTGTTTTCTTTTACTATAAAGCTAGCATTGGATTCCCAGTTGTTAAGTGTGATTCCTTTGCTACAATTACATTTAACTCAGTATTTGTCCGTCATTATCTGCTTCAAACCTGCATTAGAATGTTGGTATTGTGCAATTTTTCTGTCAAACGCTAGCCGGGTAAATTCATATTTAAAAATAACCTTACAATTTTTGCATTTAAATTTCATAGAATAAATAAAGGGTGAATTGGTTCTTGGGATAAATAGTAGAAATTTTATAAATAAATAACTTAATGCAGGATGAACACAATTAACGACTCATTGACCCATATTGTCAAATTTTCAAAAAAATTAAATTAAACTGTTATAGTGACGTTGCAAATTTATTTACCTACCTTGGTCATTGAGACACCTATAGAGGGTAAATTGCATTTGAAGACGCTTAACCCCTGTAGAGAGTTTCACAGGATGCTACCACATTTGTATTATCGTCCCACCCCAATCACACTCATTTCCCTTATAAATATCTACAGTGTTGGGGTTATAGGCCCAACAATTTCTTCGCTATGTTCACAGGACCAACTGTGTGTCTGCGGTTTAACAAACCCATTCGTTGGCACCTACATGCAGTTAGGGATATGCAAAATAACCAAAAAACTGAATTGAACCATGAACCGAATCATCTTTTAAAATAACAAGTTTTTAAAAATCAGTTCATGAACCGAACCGTTTTTAGAACCAGCGATTTTTAGAACCAGTTTAAGAACCGAACCATTTTGAACCGAACCGAACCGAACCGTTTCCGAATCGAACTGAACCGTTTTCAAACCGAACCAAATTGATTTTTATAACTTTATTTTTTTGAATTTTAATTTTTTTCTTTTCAAAAGAGGGTCGACCCGAATCGGTTCCGAACCGAACCGTTTCCCACCGAACCGAACCACTTCCGAACCGAACAAATTTTGGACCGAACCGAACCATTTAAACCAATTTGGTTCGGTTTTTCAAAAAAACCGGTTCGGTTCGACCCATGCACATCCCTATATGCAGCCCCTCTTGTCCATCCACCGCTTAGTGTGGGGCTCTTGATACCCAAATGGAGGAGCAAATCTTAAGTGCTACTGCTGCATACATCACTTCTAAAGAAAGAAAAAATTTGGATTTGAAAGAAATTATGAGAAAATACTTGATTCAAGTGGTATTAGAAATTTTCAATTTAGGAAAATGTTGTACGGTACAACAGTAGTTCAGAAGAAAATTCCCAAATGGAGAAAAAAATAAAGTTGTCTCATGACTAATGACTAACAGTTGCAACTTTTTCCTAGTGGTTAGTGATTGATCCTAACTCTTGGTATCAAAGCGTGGGTCAAAAAAGGTGTCATGTTTGAAGGTGAAAAAAGGCCAACACGTATCCAACGCAACACAACCATTGTCGAACTGCATCAGAGAATTTGGCAAAAGTTAAGTCTTCAAGGTAACCAATGTATCACTCAGATCACGACAAGGTTATGGAAATCCGAACAATACATTAGTTTGCAAGTGGTTGACGATGAAGACATGGAGATGATAATGGAAGAATTTTTCAACCAGTCAAGGAAAGATTTTCTGGAGTTGTATGTCGACATCGCCGCATCGGAGGATGTTCCATTACCGGTGAGGTCAGCTGCTTTAAATTCTCCTCATCTTCCATCAACGTCTGTCGCTCATGCTTCTCCAGTTGGTAACATTTCTGAGGGAGATGAAAATGATCCGTCTTGGGAAATGCATGACGAAGACGACAACGACGATGATGAAAATACCGCAATGGAAGAACGTCTTCTGATGGAGGATGTTAGTGCTTCAGAAGGAGATGAAGGTGGTGATAGGGCTCGTCACAAATCCCAGTATACCATGCACCAGTGGTCGCGCAAATCCCGCAACTGCATGATGTTGCATCCCCACAATTAGGTAATCATGATGAAGGTAATTTATATAATTTGTATATACATGATTTAGGAAGTTTGTATTAAGATGTTTTAAAGGTACATATACAGGCGACAATGTTGTTATTCCTTTTTGGGAAGGAATTCTGCATTATTCTTATATTGATTGGAGTTATCGGAGCGAACAAGAATCATGCACTGATGGTACGATTTTATGATCGGGATCAATACAAGGTCCGTGGCAACGGGTGATAAGTTATTTGCAAACCAATAATTTGCAACAAAAAAGAGGTCCAAATGGCTGTGAATCACAACCTCATTAGGGAGCATCAAGAAGCAATTGTAATTGAAAGCACACCTGCAAAGTTAAGCATGGAATGTTGTGCATATGATAAAGGTTGCCTGTAAGAACCCGCACTATTAATTAAGATATTTAATTAATTAATTATGCAAAATTAGGATATGATTCCATAATTGACCCTAATAATTATTTATGAGGCTTAATAATCATAATAAATGATTAAGAATGCTGAAAGTCGCTTTTCGGAAGAAAAGTGCAGATACCGGTTCTGCTAGTCGGTATAAATGCGTGCCAAAAAAATACCCCGGAAAATTAAAGTAAGTGCATGATAATTACTAGAATAATATGTAGGACTTGTAAAACGAGTTTCAAGTCCAAATAATGAGAACTGGTGCTAGAAACCGGTACTGGCTTTGAAAAGCGCGTACCGGAAAGTTGCTCAGAAAAATATAAGAAAAATATGATAATTCTTGGAAAAATTTGTAGTTTCAGAATCCAAAGTTTTGGATTAAAATGCTAAGCTTAGCAATTAAAGTTAATACTGTGTGTTTAAGTGTGTTTGGGCTATAAATACTCCCATTATGGGCACAAAACCCTAGGATCAGATTTCTCTACGTGAGTTGGGGCTGACCATTTGCTGGTTACTGTTCCATTGGCTTTCCCTTCCATTTCTTGAGCCAAGTTGTGATCTTTCTTGAGTTTCTTCATATTTCCACCTTGTAAACACTTGAGAGCATCCTTGTGGGAGTGAAATGAGGGTCTTTTCTGAGGTTCCAGCTTCTGTGTTGAGCTGGTGAGGGGGCTGAGTTTGAGAGTTTGAGAGGAGTCATCTTGTTCTTGGTGTTTGAAGCTTCAAGGAGCCTCCTTGTTGTGTAAAAGAACCACCTTTGTGCACCATTTTCATGTGAAGTGAGAGACAGAATCTTGGAGGTGTCTAGTGAGCTCCATGAGCATCTCCATTTTGAGTTTTGAGCCTTGGTATGTTGTACCAACCTTTAACTTGAGTTTTAAGGCCTAAAAATGGTACCTTGATGCATCTAATGACTAAAAGATGATAACTTGTTGTTGGGTAATGTTGAACACGCCTAGAAATGCATGATTAGGTGTTTAAAATCGGTAAAAAGGGAACCTTTAAGGGATATCTTCACGAAAATGCAGAAACTGCATTCTGTCGAACAGATATCCGGATATTGGATATCCGGATATGTGGTTTTGGGATATCCGGATATTGGATATCCGGATATGTGAATTTGTATATCCGGATATTGCATATCCAGATATGGGCAGTGAGATATCCGGATATTGCATATCCGGATATGGTCCCGAGGAATATCCGGATATTCTGGGATTTCACAGAACAGTAGCTGTGCTGTGTGTACAGTAGGCTATTGAGGGTTTGTGGACCCTAGTTTGATGAAGTTGAACTTCTGTATGTATTGGTCTAAGCCAGAATCATGGGATTAAGGGCTTGTGGCTTTGTTAGAAGCTTTAAGACTTGAAAACATAATGAAAATGCGTTGTCTTTAATTTGTATGCATGTGGTACATGTTTATTGATTTATATTTGGTCCATATCAGATTGTGATCTGCTGTGATTGGACTTTCAGCTTGTGGCATTGGATAGCTAGCTTAGAGGTAAGCTTTTGTGTCCTCGGTTTAGCCATGTTGTGGTTCCACTATGTCCCATGGGGATATGGTATATGCATGTTGTGTTACATGCTTTTGATGTTTTGGAAATGTTGTTGAGCTATTATATGTTAGTGCCTTGTTGATATGCATGGAGGTGTTCCACCTATACGGTAAGCCTGAGTATGTAGAACATACAAGAGGGTGAGGCTGTAGGTGAGGTGCAAGCGGTGTTCCTTGTACTACATGTAGGGAATAGACGTATTCCTACATTTCTCTGGCCAGTAGATAGTGATTACACAAATGCCATATATATCTGTTGCACTATATAGTTTTGGAACTGATAATGATATAAATGCTTTTTGAACTTATATTGCACATGTAAGTGAGCTTGGGGTGGAAGATCCTTGAGGACCCCTTGTCTTACTTAGATTTCTATATTAGAGATCTCACCCCACGTTTGGGGAATACTTATTTCAGGGTCAGGTAATGTTGAGACCTCAGGCGGCAGGAGGCCGGAGCTGAGTTAGATTGCTGTTATATTATGTTGCCCTGATTGGATGCTGGTTTTGCATGCTGTTTATATGCTTATAGCTTCAGTTATGTTTATGGAGTTTTATGATGAGACTGGTTGTGTACTATGTTTATTTGGTGAGCATGGGGATTGTCCATGACACATAGTATTGTTATGTCTTGATTATGTCTTGAGTCTTTTGAAGTTGTAATAATGTATCAGGATATTGTCCGGATTACTTGATGTAATGTCGTGATTTAGATACACACTTTATCTATATATTGAGGTATTTCAGTAGATGTCTTATTGCAATTTACATACAGGCGATATTTTATGAAATTGATTAAGTAATCAAGTTGGTAATTGATAATGACATCATAATTGAAAAGAAAAAGAATATTCCGCAATTTTTAATTAAGCACCGCTTAATACGATGTAATGTTAATATTCCGAGTATACACGGGGTGTTACATTTTATGGTATCAGAGCAACGGTTCAAGGGAAAAGCCTGTATGTATTGCAATGATTAGGATGTTTGGTTGTGTCTGTTTTGTGTGTTTGCTCCGTCGAGTATTATTATGATAATGCATATGTGACCACATTGCCTGGGCCTGATCAACTCATAATTTGTGTAACTTGTGCAGAATCATGGTAAGACCCGGGAGAAACCGCGAGACTTCGGAGGATCGGCCCGATCCTGTCCTGGCTGCATTGGCTGAGATGCAGGCAGCCCAACTAGCCGACCAGGAGGCCATGAGAATGGCAAACCACGCCATGTTGGACGCCGTCAGAGAGGCGAACAGGAAGGCCACTGAGGAAGTGTTGGAGGCCAACCGTCTGGCGAACATGACGATGTTTAGAGTCATGTTGGAGGAGATGAGGAATGGCCCTGATGTTGGTCATGCTCCACCGCCACCACCTCCACCGCCACCACCACCACCACCTCCACCCAGTCTGCAGGATGACTCTCAGAGTCAGATTGGAGATGGCAGTCATCTTACGGGGGCCATGCAGACCGTCCCTGTTTTTGTTGAGGATCGTGATGAGATCGATCGCCGGCTGAATGCTTTCCGTAAGCATAAGCCACCTGCCTTTGATGGATCCTTTGATCCTGTTGCTGCGGCACGTTGGCTTCAGGCGTTGGACAAGATTTTTCGGGTCATGCAGTGCACAGATCCGCAGAGGTTGATGTTCGCTACTTACATGCTGGAGAGCGATGCCCATGAGTGGTGGACAAACCTTTCTCATGTCTACGAGATGTAGGGTCATGTGATGACTTGGCCAATGTTCGAGGATTTCTTCTTGGGTCATTACTTTCCATATGACGCTCAGGAGAGGCAGCAGGGAGAGTTTGACAGATTGGTTCAGGGCTCGTTGTCTGTGGATGAGTACCTGACTAAGTTCAACCAGTTGGTGAAGTTTGCACACTTCAGGATGGCGAGGCCTACCCCTACATTTCTGGCTGCTAAGTTCCGCAGGGGACTTAGTGAGGATATTGCTGGTTGCCTAGCTGGTTCTGCTTCTAGAGATTTTGGGACACTGGTTCAACAATGTCATGATATTGAAAATTACTACAGCTCGAGTAAGGCCAAGAAGGCCAAGGTTGCTGAGGCGACGAAGGTTACAGCTGGTAGTTCCACTTCTTGGCGAGACAGGAAGTTTGGGAACAAGGGCAAGGGTAAACAGTTGGCAGCTCGGCAGGCGCCGAGTCAGTTCAAGAGGACTTCTGCTTAGGGGAGTGCAGCATGACCTCCTGCTCCCAGGTGTTCGGGATGCGGGAAAACTCATTTTGGGCCGTGCTCTACCGGCCAGTTGATTTGCTTTCAGTGTGGCAAGGAGGGCCATTTCTCCAGAGACTGTCCGTCGGCGACGGCGAGGGCTAATGCAGTGCAGGCAGTGCCACTTCAGATGGTTCCCCTTCCACATACTTCGGCACCGGCAGTGCCACCATCTTCTGGGAAAGTTTATACTCTGGATCGTCAGCAGTCGGATCGAGCTCCGAACCTTGTCAGAGGTACTGTTACGATTGGTTCATCAGCTGTTGATGTGTTGTTTGACTCTGGGGCTACGCATTCTTTTGTTGCTACCCCGATTACTGTGGGGCTTGAGTTGTGCAATGATGTGCTTTCTCCACCGATGCGGGTGACTACCGCCACCAGAGAAAGATGTGATGCTACCACCGTTCATCGCGATGTGGCGTTTCAGTGGGATGGCCGTGAGTTCTCGGTGGATCTGATAGGATTGCCGATGGCCAACTTGGAGGTTATTCTGGGCATGGATTGGCTGTCCAGAAACTGTGTGATGATTGATTGTTGTGCCAAGCGTGTAGTGTTGTCTCCGTGTGATTCCACAGCCAGTTCCTCACCGTACATTTCGATGCTACAGGCTAGGAGAGCCTTGAGAGCAGGGGCATTTGGTTATGTCATGTTGGGAGGTTTGGTGAGTGGTACACAGGAGGATATCACCGACATTCCTGTGGTGAGGGAGTTCCTCGAGGTGTTTCCTGAGGAGATTCCTAAGTTTCCGCCACAGAGGGAGATAGAGTTCTCCATAGACCTGTTGCCTGGTGTGGGGCCAATTTCTTTAGCTTCATACCGGATGTCGCCACCGGAGTTGGCAGAGCTGAAGAAGCATATTGAGGATCTTTCAGCGAAAGATTTCATTAGACCAAGTGTGTCTCCTTGGGGAGCACTGATTATCTTTGTGAAGAAGAAGGACGGGACAATGCGATTGTGCACCGACTACAGGCAGCTGAACAAGGTGACAATCAAGAACAAGTATCCCCTTCCTCGGATTGATGATCTGTTGGATCAGCTCAGGGGTGCTTGTGTGTATTCCAAGATTGATCTCCGGTCCGGATACCATCAGATTCGGGTGAAGCCGGAGGATGTCCCGAAGATCGCATTTCGCTCGAGATATGGTCATTTTGAGTACTTGGTGATTCCGTTCGGTCTCACCAATGCACCTGCTGTGTTCATGGATTACATGAACCGAATTTTCCAGCTGTACCTGGATCAGTTTGTGATCGTCTTCATTGACGATATTTTGATTTACTCCAAGACGGAGGAAGAGCATGTGGAGCATTTGAGAACTGTTCTGCAAGTGCTGAAGGAGAAGAAGCTGTATGCGAAGCCTTCCAAGTGTGAGTTCTGGCTCAAGTCTGTGAAGTTTCTTGGGCATCTTATTTCTGCTGAGGGAGTTGTAGTGGATCCGAACAAGATTGAGGCCGTGCTGGATTGGGAGAGACCCAAGACAGTTACGGAAGTGAGGAGCTTTCTGGGTTTGGCAGGTTACTATCGGAGGTTCATCAAGGGATTCTCCACCATGGTTTTGCCATTGACTCGCCTTACTCGGAAGGAGACTCCATTTGTATGGACTCACGAGTGTGAGGTCTGTTTTCAGGAGTTGAAGGAGAGACTGACTACTGCTCCTGTGTTGGTCCTTCCTGATCCTGCGCTTGAGATTGAGCTTTACACCGACGTCTCCGGGAAGGGGCTAGGTTGTGTGTTGATGCAGTTGGGCAAAGTGATCGCCTATGCTTCGAGGCAGTTGAAACCTCATGAGGAGAACTACCCTACTCATGACTTGGAGTTGGCTGCTATTGTGTTTGCTTTCAAGATTTGGAGGCATTATCTTTTTGGTTTGAGGTTTGTGGTGTTCAGTGACCACAAGAGTTTGAAGTACCTGTTCGACCAGAAGGAGTTGAACATGAGGCAGAAGAGATGGATGGAGTTCATAAAGGACTACGACTTCGAGCTAAGGTATCATCCTGGCAAGGCCAATGTGGTAGCTGATGCTTTGAGTCGAAAATCCAGTAGTTCATCCAGTTTGTTACTTGGTAACTTCGATGTGGTTGAGAAGTTCTGAAACTTGGCAGTGACCGCTCCGTGTGAGAGTGTACTTCTCGGATTAGAAGCATTTGAAGTTGTGAACGAGCTGCTTGAAAAGATTAAAGAGGCACAAGTTCAGAGAGAGTGTCTGGATTATGTGAAGAACCAAGACGGTGTGTCTTGGAATGATGATGGATTGCTTCTGTTTCAGCAGAGGATTGTTGTTCCTCGAGGCCCGTTGACAGAAGAGGTTATGGCAGAAGGCCATAAGGGTCAGTTTTCTATCCACCCTGGTGCTACTAAGATGTATCAAGACCTGAAGAAGAACTTCTTGTGGCCGGGCATGAAGAAAGATGTTGCTATCTTTGTGTCCAAGTGTTTGGTTTTCCAGAAGGTGAAGATTTAACATCAGAGACCATCTGGTGAACTTCAACCTCTTGAAGTACCACAGTCGAAGTGGGAAGGTATTTCCATGGACTTCGTGGTGGGATTGCCTAAGACTCAGGCGGGTTGTGACTCTATTTGGGCCATTGTGGACAGACTGACGAAGTCTGCCCATTTTCTTCCAGTGAAGGTGAGCTTCACTACAAAGCAGTTGGCCAAGCTTTATGTCCGCGAGATTGTGAGGCTTCACGGGGTGCCCGAGAGTATCATTAGTGATAGGGACCCGAAGTTCACATCTCGGTTCTGGGAGGCGCTGCAGGAGGCTTTTGGTACGCAGTTGAGATTGAGTACCGCCTATCACCCTCAGACTGATGGAAAGACTGAGAGGACCATCCAGACCTTGGAGGACATGTTGCGAGCTTGCACGTTGGAGCAGGGCTCGGCATGGGATAGGTACCTTCCGTTGGTTGAGTTTTTTTACAACAACAGCTTTCATGCTAGCCTGGGCATGGCGCCCTACGAAGCACTGTATGGTAGGAGGTGTCAGACTCCTACTTGTTGGTCTGATGTTTGGGACAAGGAGCTTTTTGGCTTGGATTTTGTCCAAGATACCACCTTGCAGATCCAGATGATCCGTTAAAAGTTGAAGCAGGCGCAGAATCGCCAGAAGAGCTACTATGATGTCAAGCATCGCCCGCTGGAGTTCAGTGAGGGTGAGCATGTGTTTGTGAGACTCTCACCTGTCACCGGTGTTGGTCGGGCACTCGGAGTGAGGAAGCTGAGCCCGCGATATATTGGGCCATACCAGATCCTTGGTAGAGTAGGACCTGTTGCCTACTGGCTTGCCTTGCCTCCGAACCTGGCTAACATCCACGACGTGTTTCACGTGTCTCAGCTTCGGAAGTACTTAGCAGATCCTTCGCACGTGGTGCAACCGGATGATGTGGAGGTTCGGGGGAACCTGAAGACTCCCGTCGAACCACTCAGAATTCTCGATCGTGACGAGAAACAGCTGAGGAGCAAGATCATTCCGATGGTCAAGGTGCAGTGGACCGGAAGGACTCCTGAGGAGTGTACTCGGGAGCGTGAGGACAAGCTTCTCCGGCAGTACCCCGAGTTTCGATCAGGTATGTTTCTGATTTTGAGGTCAAAATCCTAAAAAGGTGGGGTGAATGTAAGAACCCGCACCGTTAATTAAGGTATTTAATTAATTAATTATGCAAAATTAGGAAATGATTCCATAATTGACCCTAATAATTATTTACGAGGCTTAATAATCATAATAAATGATTAAGAATGCTGAAAGTCATTTTTCGGAAGAAAAGTGCAGATACCGGTTCTGCTAGACGGTATAATTGTGTGCCGAAAAAGTATCCCGGAAAATTAAAGTAAGTGCATGATAATTACTAGAATAATATGTAAGACTTGTAAAACGAGTTTCAAGTCCAAATAATGAGAAATGGTGCTAGAAACCGGTACTGGCTTTGAAAAGCGCGTACCGGAAAGTTGCTCAGAAAAATATAAGAAAAATATGATAATTCTTGGAAAAATGTGTAGTTTCAGAATCCAAAGTTTGGGATTAAAATGCTAAGCGTAGCAATTAAAGCTAATACTGTGTGTTTAAGTGTGTTTGGGCTATAAATACTCCCATTATGGGCACAAAACCCTAGGATCAGATTTCTCTACGTGAGTTGGGGTTGACCATTTGCTGGTTACTGTTCCATTGGCTTTCCCTTCCATTTCTTGAGCCAAGTTGTGATCTTTCTTGAGTTTCTTCATATTTCCACCTTGTAAACACTTGAGAGCATCGTTGTGGGAGTGAAAGGAGGGTCTTTTCTGAGGTTCCAGCTTATGTGTTGAGTTGGTGAGGGGGCTGAGTTTGAGAGTTTGAGAGGAGTCATCTTGTTCTTGGTGTTTGAAGCTTCAAGGAGCCTCTTTGTTGTGCAAAAGAACCACCTTTGTGCACCATTTTCGTGTGCAGTGAGAGACAGAATCTTGGAGGTGTCTAGTGAGCTCCAAGAGCATCTCCATTCTGAGTTTTGAGCCTTGGTATGTTGTACCAACCTTTAACTTGAGTTTTAAGGCTTAAAAATGGTACCTTGATGCATCTAATGACTAAAAGATGATAACTTGTTGTTGGGTAATGTTGAACATGCCTAGAAATGCATGATTAGGTGTTTAAAATCGATAAAAAGAGAACCTTTAAGGGATATCTTCACGAAAATGCAGAAACTGCATTCTGTCGTGAAATATCCGGATATTTGTCGAACAGATATCCGGATATTGGATATCCGGATATTTGATTTTTGGATATCCGGATATTGGATATCTGGATATGTGAATTTGTATATCCGGATATTGCATATCCGGATATGGGCAGTGAGATATCCGGATATGGTCCCGAGGAATATCCGGATATTCTGAGATTTCGTAGAACAGTAGCTGTGTTGTGTGTACAGTAGGCTATTGAGGGTTTGTGGACCCTAGTTTGATGAAGTTGAACTTCTGTATGTATTGGTCTAAGCCAGAATCATGGGATTAAGGGCTTGTGGCTTTGTTAGAAACTTTAAGACTTGAAAACATAATGAAAATGCGTTGTCTTTAATTTGTATGCATGTGGTACATGTTTATTGATTTATATTTGGTCCATATCAGATTGTGATCTGCTGTGATTGGACTTTCAGCTTGTGGCATTGGATAGCTAGCTTAGAGGTAAGCTTTCGTGTCCTCGGTTTAGCCATGTTGTGGTTCCACCATGTCCCATGGGGATATGGTATATGCATGCTGTGTTACATGCTTTTGATGTTTTGGAAATGCTGTTGAGCTATTATATGTTAGTGCCTTGTTGATATGCATGGAGGTGTTCCACCTATACGGTAAGCCTGAGTATGTAGAACATATAAGAGGGTGAGGCTGTGGGTGAGGTGCAAGCGGTGTTCCTTGTACTACATGTAGGGAATAGACGTATTCCTACATTTCTGTGGCCAGTAGATAGTGATTACACACATGCTATATATATCTGTTGCACTACATAGTTTTGGAACTGATAATGATATAAATGCTTTTTGAACTTATATTGCACATGTAAGTGAGCTTGGGGTGGAAGATCCTTAAGGACCCCTTGTCTTACTGAGATTTCTATATTAGAGATCTCACCCCACGTTTGGGGAATGCTTATTTCAGGGTCAAGTATTGTTGAGACCTCAGGCGGCAGGAGGCCGGAGCTGAGTTAGATTGCTGTTATATTATGCTGCCCTAATTGGATGCTGGTTTTGCATGCTGTTTATATGCTTATAGCTTTAGTTATGTTTATGGAGTTTTATGATGAGACTGGTTGTGTACTATGTTTATTTGGTGAGCATGGGGATTGTCCATGACACATAGTATTGTTATGTCTTGATTATGTCTTGAGTCTTTTGAAGTTGTAATAATGTATCAGGATATTGTCCGGATTACTTGATGTAATGCCGTGATTTAGATACACACTTTATCTATATATTGAGGTATTTCAGTAGATGTCTTGTTGCAATTTACATACAGGCGATATTTTATGAAATTGATTAAGTAATCAAGTTGGTAATTGATAATGACGTCATAATTGAAAAGAAAGAGAATATTCCGCAATTTTTAATTAAGCACCGCTTAATACGATGTAATGTTAATATTTTGAGTATACACGGGGTGTTACATTGCCCGTGGCGCGTTAGGGCGATCAAACCAATGTATGGTGAAAAATGGAAGATTACGAGATGGAGTGGTGATCACAATTGTTTAAATGACCACATTTCTCAGGGTCATAGACAGCTCGATGCTGACGTCATTGCGGACCTCGTTCTAGGTACATATTTTGTTTTAATGAGATATCAATTGTTAGAGTTGTTTGTGTAATTAAATTCATTCTACGTAATGTGACTGACATCTCTTCATTGGCAGGGATGATAAGGGAAGAACCATCTGTCTCAATTTCTTTGGTTCAAGAAAGGATAACCTGTAAATATGGCTTTAAAGTTTCGTACAGAAAGGCATGGTATACGAAGCAGAAAGGTGATAGTCATCTCACCCTGGGTCATGTGAAAAGTATGTGTCTCTGGTCTCCACCTCTCGACCATAGCACTAATCGATGGGGCATAAATCTGAGATAAATTATACAATTACCACATGTTAACCAATCGTATTCCTTGTTAATGACATAAATACATACGTCGAAAATTGCATACCTGGATATGTCGCATGCGTACAACATGTATAAATCCAGCCTGTGTGAGGTAGTCAACGACAACCTCTGGAATATTGCCGGTAGGTGGCCCCCCTGTGGTTTCCCATGTCTGGTTTTCAACTTCCGCACATGTTATGTATTCCACACTCGCTGTGAAATATGGGCACTCTGCGTCCTCTTACGAAGGACCATCTATACGGCCCAGGGATGATGTACATGGTAGGATTGATAGGCTCTGGATCCGATGCAGATCCCGCAGATGATGATGAATCACCCATGAGGAAAAATTATACAATATAAAACAACATTTAAATTAATCACATGTAACAGCAAATTTTATGTACAAATTAATTTAGATATTCCCTAATAGGTAGTACACTAAATTATTTGTAATTAATGACATAATATTAATAGGTAGTACACTAATTTATTTGTAATTAAATAACAATGAAACCACGGACACTAATTAAATCGTAATGACATAATCCTTAACTCTAAGTCACTAATAATTTCATATTTATGTACTAATAATAATAACACCTAAATCTCTAAAAAGTTCTTAATACACTACCGCATTCATAACATCATACAAAAATTACAAAGTCCTAATCACTATTTTCTAAATTACTAATATACGTTAAACCTTAATGCATAATGAAATAATAATAATAGCTACGTAACAAAAAAATTACTAAGTCATTACAACATTCATATCATGGTAAAAAATTCCTAAGTCACTATCATTATTTTCTAAGTCTCTAATATACAATAAATACTAACATATTCGTAATTTAGCACTGAAATTGAAACTAGTACGTAGCAGGTAATATGAACTTGCCTAAGTTGGTAGAGCTTCGCTACGAAAATTTCACCGTTCCCTTGAGAGCACAATTTGGTTAGAGAGAGGTTAAAGTGAGAGTGAAATGGTAAAAATGAGGGTTTTTATAGGGCTAGTGGGTGACGCCTCTTTTGGGCGTCACATGTCACGCCTGATTTGGGCGTGACCCACCAGGACGTGACGCCCCTTTTGGGCGTGATATGTGACACCCAGGAGGGGCGTGACATTGTGCAATAAATGTATAATTTTTTCGAAAAGTGTAATAAATGTGTAATTATTTTATTAAAAAACATTAAATTAATTTTTTTACCGTGATTATTATAAGGTCCCCATAATTTCTCCTATGTGCTTGCAGGACAAACTGGATGAGTTTAATAGCCCGGCTTGTTGGCACTTACTTGTAGTTAGGAGTCTAATAGAGCATACCACCTAATAGGAGTTTACGGTTTAACTTATATCAGTTCAGACCCGACCTATTACATATAATCAAATTGTAACATCTCGAACGCTGACGAGGGCGGGGAGTGATCGCCGGTGCAAAGAGGCACGGACAAGGAGCGGCTCCTGACAGGCTTCCAGCAGGGGTTACATGCATGAATGAATCTAATCGACACCCGAAAGAGAGGGATTCCAAAGACTGTGCATGTATGAGACTGCACAGTTTGTGATAGCTTATAAGAATTAATTGGTACTACCTATACTAACAAGATGCATCTACTTTTCGGTAGCCCGGAACGGAAGAACTCCACAGTTAAGCGTGCTTGACTTAGAGCAATTCTGGGATGGGTGACCTCCTGGGAAGTTTTCCCAGGAAGTATGCGAGTGAGGAAAAAGCACACTGAAAAGTCTCGTGTTAGTATGTGGGAATAGTCATTGATTCTTGAAGCGGCCGGACGTTACAAGTGGTATCAGAGCAGGCCTCTCTTCTAGTACGGTGTGGTTCGAGGACGAACCAGACGGAAGCTGGTGGGCATGTAACATCCCGAGCGCTGACGAGGGCAGGGAGTGATCGCCGGTGCAAAGAGGTACGGACAAGGAGCGGCTCCTAACAGGCTTCCAGCAGGGGTTACATGCATGAATGAATCTAATCGACACCCGAAAAAGAGGGATTCCAAAGACTGTGCATGTATGAGACTGCACAGTTTGGGATAGCTTATAAGAATTAATTGGTACTACATATACTAACAAGATGCATCTACTTTTCGGTAGCCCGGAACGGAAGAACTCCACAGTTAAGCGTGCTTGACTTGGAGCAATTCTGGGATGGGTGACCTCCTGGGAAGTTTTCCCAGGAAGTGTGCGAGTGAGGAAAAAGCACACTGAAAAGTCTCGTTTTAGTATGTGGGGATAGTCATTGATTCTTGAAGCGGCCGGGCGTTACACAAATAAAACAGGCTTAGCCTTAAAAAAGGCTATTTAGAAAACAAGTCATATACTATCTTTTACATATCGAGT